>NW_011503998.1:0-7237 GCF_000495115.2 Populus euphratica | reverse complement strand
ATGATGAGAACTTGGAGAGAAGAAGAAGAAGATGAGAACTTTGAGATGGAATATTAATGTAAGGATTAAACAATAATAATAACAAATGTCAAGGTTAGAGGTTCCACTAATGGTATGTCAAACAAGTATAGTATAAACTCTTATTATTCAATTGGAAACCACACACAAAGGAGGTTCCAATCAGATTATAGATTGTTAACATGATTACATTAGTCATCTTATTCGATTAATGCTAGTACTTGTAAATCTCGTCAAGCATTTATGATTATAACTTATGTTAACAACAAATCAAGTTCCTTTCATAGCTCAGGTGTCGGTTATACTATACATTATGGGCTATGAAAGTGCCAAGCATTTGTTGTACCAAGTGTTATACAACATAAATCAAGATTAGTCATTTAACAAGCAAAGTATTAAAGAGTGAACAAGATAACAAATACAAAACATGTTAGTATCAAACATTAAAGTTCATATTAAGTTTACACTATATTTATTCTTACACCATTAGTGTAACCTTTTCACCTTGACATAATAAACTTAGCTAGAGTGAATGAAAGAAAGAAAAATAAATAAACAAAATAAGAACATAAATAAGATAAAAGTTAACTAAGTAAAGGAAAGGAAATGAAAGGCATAAACTTGATATTAATGAAAGCAAAGCATAAACATTACAAAAAATACAAAGAGAGAAAGGAAGAGCATGATCTTGATCTGGAAACCAAGATGCCTAAATACATGGCAAATGCCTCCTTTTATAGGCCAAAACTGGGAAATATTGATTTGATGACTAATTCATGAGTGGGTGGCCAACTCTTGACTTGGTGACAATCCTTATCTTCTCTTGTCTGCCCAAAACGTCATTGATAACGTCAAAATTGGAGCCACTTGAAAACATGAAAGTTGTAGAATGGAGCCAGTTGTAACATGAAAGTTGTAGGTAATTGTCTCAGCTTTCTTGTGTAAACAATTCAGCTCATTTGGACTTCTAGAACTCCAGATATGGCCAGAATACTGAACAGTACTCGGGTTGGAGGATAGCTTCGGGCTTCTTTTTTGTTGCAATAATTTGGACTTGAAAATGGCCTTTTTAGATCTTGGGCTCCATATGAAAGTTGTAGGCCTATGTCTTACCTTTCCCTCCATATAAAGTAGACCTAAAATGAGATCTATAGCTCCAGATATGACACAATTACCGAACAGTGTTCTGGTTTGGATTGCACCAACATCTCTTTCTAATTTTGGTCATCTTTTTGCCCTTGCAATTTAAGTTCTTAAAGTCATCAATCAATCCTTTAATTTATGTGATAGGCCTGCATTTAAAATGAACATTTACCACAAATTAAAGGTATCTTATATTATTAGATATCCTGCATTAAAAATAGACATTTACCACAAATTATAGGTATCTTATATTATTAGATACATTATTATAAAACATGCTTTAGTTAAGGAGTTATTGATACTTCAAGTGCAAAATGATGATATAAAACCATTATAAAAATGCACTTTTAAGTACTAATCACACCCCCCAACCAGCTTATTACTAGTCCCTAGTAATCAAAGCGTTAAAATAGAAAAACTATTTGCAAATTCCACAAAGCAAGGTATTCATCATTTAACTTTCATTAATCTATCCAGATAAACAAACTCTCGTTAAATTTATATACCTGCTCAATACCTCTTAACAAGATATTAATAAACCTTTCTTTTGTGCTCAATGTATCAACACATAATTATGGGGCTTTTCTTGGAAGAAAACAAAATTTTTGTTCTAATGTTTAAGGTTAACTCAGGTTGGGATTATTATTTTTGTCTTTTTTTTTTCTTCCTTTTGTTTTAAATATATATACATATAATTTACAAACACCATGCATCTTTAACCCATGTAACGAGTTTTCGACTAATGACTCCTTGTAATGAGCTTTCAGCTAATGACTCCCAGACCAGTTGGTCTTAGGGCATTAGGTGTTAAGACACCCCTACGAGCTTAGTAACTCGGGTCGCAAATACTGATATGTAGATAGTGCAATGTTTGATTTCCTTAAGCTTTTCTCCTCAACCCATGTAACAAGCGTTGGGCCAATAACTCCCAAGTCAGTTGACATTAGGGTATTAGGTGTTAAAACACCCCTTTAGGCTTAATTGCTTAGGTTAGGGAGGCTACGAAACCAAACTTATCTACATTTTTATTCCTCCCCGGCAACGGCGCCAAAAACTTGACACGACTAAAAGATTGATGTCTTCTCCCAAGTGCAGGAGTGTCGAAGTAATAAATAACCCAGCAAGACCGGGGTCGAACCACAGGGAGGTTAATTGTACAAATTATAAATTACAATAATACAACAACAATAACAATAATAATAATAACAATAATAATAATAATAACAATAATAATAATAATAATAATAGTAGTAGTAGTAGTAGTAGTAGTAGTAGTAGTAGTAGTAGTAGTAGTAGTAGTAGTAGTAGTAGTAGTACTAATAATAATAATAAAGAAAGAGAAGAAGAAGAAGATGATGAGAACTTGGAGATGGAAAATTAATGTAAGGATTAAACAATAATAATAACAAATGTCAAGGTTAGAGGTTCCACTAATGGTATATCAAACAAGTATAGTATAAACTCTTATTAATGAATTGGAAACCACACACAAAGGAGGTTCCAATCAAATTATATATTGTTAACATGATTACATTAGTCATCTTATTCAATTAATGCTAATACTTGTAAATCTCGTCAAGCATTAATGATTATAACTTATGTTAACAACAAATCAAGTTCCTTTCATAGCTCAGGTGTCGGATATACCATACATTATGAGCTATGAAAGTGCCAAGTATTTGTTGTACCAAGTGTTATATAACAGAAATCAAGATTAGTCATTTAACAAGCAAAGTATTAAAGAGTGAACAAGATAACAAATATAAAACATGTTAGTATCAAACATTAAAGTCCATATTAAGTTTACATTATACTTATTATTACACCATTAGTGTAACCTTTTCACCTTGACATAACTAACTTAGCTAGACATAATGAAAGAAAGCAAAATAGATAAACAAAATAAGAACATAAAAGTTAACTAAGTAAAGGAAAGGAAATGAAAGGTATAAACTTAATATTAATGAAAGCAAAGCATAAACATTACAAAAAATACAAAGAGAGAAAGGAAGAGCATGATCTTGATCTGGAAACCAAGATGCCTAAATGCATGGCAAATGCCTCCTTCTATAGGCCAAAATTGGGAACTATTGATTTGATGACTAATTGATAAGTGGGTGGCCAACTTTTGACTTGGTGACAATCCTTATCTTCTCTTGTCTGCCCAAAACGTTATTGATAACGTCAAAATTGGAGCCAGTTGTAAACATGAAAGTTGTAGACAATTGTCTCAGCTTTCTTGTGTAAATACTTCAGCTCATTTGGACTTCTAGAACTCCAATTCAGCTCATTTGGATAGGCAATTGTCTCAGCTTTCTTGTGTAAAAAATTCAGCTCATTTGGACTTCTAGAACTCCAGATATGGCCAAAATACCGAACAGTGCTCGGGCTGGAAGACAGATTCGGGTTTCTTTGTTGCTGCTACAATTTGGACTTGCAAATGGCCTTTTTAGATCTTGGGCTCCATATGAAAGTTGTAGGCCTATGTCTTACCTTTCAATCGATATAAATTGGATCTAAATCTGAGATCTGTAGCTCCAGATATGACCTAATTCCCGAACAGTGTTCCGGTTTGGATTGCACCGACATCTCTTCTCTAAGTTTGACCATCTCTTTATCCATGCAATTTAAGTTCTTCAAGTCATCAATCAATCCTTTGATTTATGTGATAGGCCTGCATTAAAAATAGACATTTACCACAAATTATAGGTATCTTATATTATTAGATACATTATTATAAAACATGCTTTAGTTAAGGAGTTATTGATACTTCAAGTGCAAAATGATGATATAAAACCATGACAAAAATGCACTTTTAAGTACTAATCAATTATCATCATTTTTTTTCTTTTTTTTATTATGTTTTTTTCTTTTTTTTTTAATTATATACAATCCCTTTCCCTTAGTTGTTACCTTTAACAAAAGAACATAAATAATGTAATAATCCAATATGCAACCCACAATCATATGTTAAAGTGTGTGTGTGTAAATTAAGGTTTAAGAATACATGTTAAATCAGTATATGAGCAGAATTGAGTGATAACAATATGAGAGTTTGTAAACCTGAATATTTCAGGAAGTATTATAATAGACCTTGTTAAGAATGGTTACTAAGATGCGTCTCAAGAGTCACTTTAACAAAAGAGCTTCTTTACTCTGCCATCCTAGTAACAACAATTATGCACATGCTTTATGAAATGAAAAACAATTTTTTTTTTATCAACTACTACCCTCTCCCCCCAACCAAAACGAGACATTGTCCTCAATGTTTAAAGGTAGAAAGATAGAGTATAGAAGATATCACCTGAAATAACGAGCACTAACAAACCTGAAACACACTGAAACAAAAATAAGAAATAACAAAACACAATAATAAAACCAAAAGACATAAAAATTCACAAATGAAGGCTCAAATCCAATCTAAGCTTTTTACGGCTTTTCTTAGTTGACCAATTTATGCAACTCATGGAAGGATCAATTACAGGAATGAAGGATTGTAGTTGGTCAATTAATTGTTCAGCAGTTGCAGCAGAGATTATGATTTGTCGTGCAGAAGATGTTAGAAATTCCTGTTCCACAGCATGATCAAGAAAAGACAACAACTTATCATAATAACCATTAACATTTAACAAACCTATGAGTTTATGGTGAATGTGCAGTTGAGCCCAAGAGGAAATATGAAAGATCTCTTCCAATGTACCTAGACCACCTGGTAAAGCAATGAAGACATCAACATGGTTAAACATTGCATTCATTCGAGCTGACATTGTGGAGACCTGAAGTTCCTCTCCAATTGTTTTTCCAATGGTGTCCCCTTGTGCTAAAGCTTCGGGGACAACCCCCAAAACTTGACTACCTCTTAAAGATGCAGCTATTGACACACCTCCCATTAACCCAAGACTGCCTCCCCCATACACTAAATGAATGTTTCTCTCAGCTAGCACTTGACCAAGATGATTTGCTGATTCTAAAAACTCCTTTTTTTTCCCAGGACTAGATCCACCGAAAACACAAATATTTCTTATATGATGACTTGAGGAACTTGCCATTTCTACACACTTCTGTATTTGTTGAATGTATGGGTTGAGTAGAAATGAAAGGAAGGAAGAGAGGGTTTTATAGATGAGAAATTAGAAAGGCAATCATAACACCTATATGTAGGCCAGCTGGAGTCTCACACACACTCTCTCTCTTTTTATTTATTTATTTATTTGCTTTTTAAAAAAGCATGTGTATGTACAGGTAGTTGTGATTGTGGCTCACATCTTCCCTTGGTTTTACGTCCAAGAACGGCTTAAATGCCCTTTATGGGTCGGGGATAGGCTTCCCATCCAGTGTTCTTAAAAACTGGCAAATAGGGTCTTTTTTAGTCAGATTCCCAAGACTAAGTCGATCATAGGGTCTTTTTTAAGTTTTCTTAAAAACTGGCAAACAGGGTCTTTTTTAGTCAGATTCCCAAGACTAAGTCGATCATGTTCTTTATGAAATAGTGGCCATAAATCATGAATTACACGATGCACATCTCCACTAGGATGCGTCACAAGAGTCCATAGAAGATTATCTAAAGACTCCTTACTCAGGCCATCCTTAATGAATTGTATTTTATCTTCACGGTTTATAGATACCATTCCTAAAGAACGACATTGTGTATTACAAGTCCATCTAGCACATCGATGATAGACTTCTAGTCGTTTTGCACGACGTTTCTTTACAAAAGTGCTTTTACCTGTTCCAGGCATGTGTGAAATAAAGAAATTAGAGGACTCACCTGATAATCGGACCTTTGCTTCAATCAACCAGCGAATATCTTCAGGAATTCCATGATTCATTAACAATCTCAATCTTGCACATCTAGCACGGTAAATTTTTGTAATCGCATTCTGAGGCAGAGCGGGAAAATCCTTTTTCAATTTTTCAAGATTGAGGCAGAGCGGGAAAATACTTTTTCAATTTTTCAAGATTAGTGTCCATTTTCAAATGAGAATTGGAAGAGAGATTCAAAGAATTGCACAAATATATACACATATATGAGTTATTGTGGGAAACTGAAAGAACCGACTTAAGTCACGGAGTACCGTTATTCGCCATTTAACCGGGGTGAGAGAAACTAGCAAAAATCACTAAAAAAGAAACACAAAAACAATGTGAGAAAAATAAAATAATCAACCTTTATCTACAAGATCATTCCAACCAGTTGATTCATTTTCACTAGGAAACTTATCAAAGTAAGCTTTCAAACGATGTCCATTTTCCTTAAAATCATTGTCATTCATTGAATTCTCTATATCACAGGCCCCATAAGGATTGCTCCATCTTGATCTTAGCTCTCCAAGGAATGAATAGAGTTGAGAATTTAAAAACAAAACTTTTTTATTAGTATCAACTTTTTGACAATTTTCACAAGTTTTACAGAATGCATGCGTGTCCTTGAATATGGTGGGCCAATAAAATCTATTTTGAAAGATTTTTGCAGCTGTCTTTTTTGACGACAAATAACTTCCACATGCTTCAGAATGACAAAATTTAATGACACTACTTACCTCATTGTCGGGAATGTATCTTTGAAATATTTGATTAGGACAATATTTGAATAAGTTAGGGTCATCCCAATAAAAGTTCTTCACTTCGTTCAAAAACTTTTCTTTATCTTGAGTACTCCAATCAACTAGCAAATCTCCTAAAGCAAGAAAATTGATATTTTTATCATACCAAGGCATTGGACTAAGAGAAAGTAAGGATTCGTTAGGAAAGTAATCATCGATTGGTGTGATGTCAGATGTCAAATCTGTTGTCACTATTAACAAAAGATTCGCATCAACATTTTCGGTGCATTTTTCATCCGTGATTTCTTCCTCAGAATAAATCATTTGCAAATCTTCAGATTCATCCAATTCATTTTTACTTAAAGTAGATTCAAGTTGATCATAAACTAATTCGTCAATATGATCTACGTCTTGTAAATCATTATCATCTCCAAGTTGCTTGTAAATGTTGAAAATATTCATCTCCAATGTCATGTTTCCAAATGATAGCTTCATCAGTCCATTCCTACAATTAATCAATGCGTTAGAGGTTG
>NW_011503949.1:0-7801 GCF_000495115.2 Populus euphratica | reverse complement strand
TGTTTACAAGGTTATAGATTTCAAAAACTGTAAAAATAATTGCTAAATATATGATAAAGTATGCGTTGCCATTAAGGTATGATCTAAACATAGGATTACTTAAGTTAATCAATTACATGAAGTTAAAATATACCAATTAGTGGTTTACATTGGATTTTAAGCCATGTAGAAAGAATTACTTAAGGGCGGTAAAAAGGAAACATGAGAAAATGATGGCAAAAATTAAGGGGCGTAATCCTAATGATGAAAAAAAATTCAATATTACACCTATGCATATAAACTTTAATATTTCAACTTATGTAATACAACTAATGATAAAATGAGAAACTAAAATGAGGTGTTTGTTGATCCCATCATCTATAATTTAAAAGAGAAAGAGATTGAAGATTACATCATTTATCTCGAGTTTGGGTTGATTGGTTTTTAAATTTTGACCTTGCCTTAGGTGACACATGAACACCTAATAAGAAGTGCCATCTATCAAATAGTTGGTTAGGAGTTATGATGGGGTGAAAGAGTTTGATAATTAGGAGGAATAAGATATCTAGGTGTTGTTAAAGTTTAAGTAATTTTTCTATTATGATATCTTTATTTTTTTCAATAATCATAACTTAAGATACAAAGAAAGAAATATATTTTTGTGATGAACTTAATTTATTTTTATATTAATTTGATCACGCAATTTTTATCCAAAAATTATGCCTTCTTGTGTCATTTATCTATGCTTGTCATTTATTTCTTTTTGTTTATCATTTTCTTATTCTCCACACTTTTCACTGTTAGGAAGTTTGAAAATGATTATTCCTTAAAATTTTAAAATCATTACATTAAGCATATATAACCTAATTTTGGTGAAACTTTAATTGAAATGAATAAAAAAAATTAGAAAACATTGAGGAGTTTACTAGGTTAGTGTAATAATCCAAGTATATCATAAAACCAAAATAGGAAGAGTTGGAATTAGTCAACCTAAGTAGAGATGAGAATAAAAAAGATCTTAAGGTTGAAACTGTGATTTTTATATAAGAAAAAAGAAATCTGATTAAGTTGTTGAAAGAATATGCCAATGTATTTTCCTAATCCTATACTAACATGTCTAGCCTAGATACATATATCATAGTGCATAAACTCTCATTGATATTAGATGGTAGACCAATTATATTAATAAAGATGAAGGAGGAGGTACGTAAACAATGTGAGGATGGGTTTTGGGAATTAGTTGAACATCATTAATAGGTGTCAGGTATAATGGTCACTTCAAAGAAAGATAACAAAATAAGAGTGTGTATTGAGTTTCAAGATTTAAATAAAGCAAGTCCCAAGAATGAATTTCTCTTACTTAATATTGATATTCTCATGGATAATATTGCCAAGAATTCCATATATTACTTATGGATAGATTTTTAGGGTATAACCAAATTAAGATGGTAGAAGAAGACAAAAAAGAACACAAGTTATTGTTATAAAGTCATGCTATTTAGGTTAAAGAATGCGGAGGCAGAATATTAATGAGCAATACTGATTTTCTTTCATGATATAATGCATAAAAGAATTAAAATATTAATGAATGATATGATCGTTAAATCCAAACAAAAAACGAACCATGTCTATATCATAAGAAAATTGTTCAAAAGGTTATAAAAGCATCAATTGAAACTAAATCCCATAAAGTGTACTTTTGGCATCATATTTGGAAAGTTGCGTGGTTTTGTTAAAAGTAGTAAGGGTATTAAATGCTCCTAATCTAGTATTTAAAAATTACCAAAGTTGTCATAGGTTTTGTAATAGGTCAACTTAATATTCTTAAAAATAAAGAGTTAATAATTACCTTAATAACAAGTTCAGTGAATGTGAGACTCGTTATAGTACATTAAAAGAAACTATATTATAGTCTAGTATTAGAGAAGTCTTAAAAAGTCAAATAGCTAGATGAAAAGGGTTGTTAATTGAAACTAATAACATTTATATAATGAGAATGAATGTAGAAGGTAGTATGATTGTCAATCATCTAGCATACAAAGAAATTAATGACTACCCCTCTAAACCTTGATTTCCTAGATAAGGATAATAAGGTATGACATAACCAAAAGATTGATATCTTCTCCCAAATGTAGGAGTGTCGAAGTAATAAATAACTTGGTAAGACTAAGGTCGAACTACAAGGAGGTTAACTAAAATAATAATAATAAAAAGAAGTTAAAGAGAACTTTGAAATGTAAGATTAATGTAAAGATTAAAAAAAATAAAAAAAATGTCAAGGTTAAGGGATCCATTAATTGTATTTTAAATAATTATAGTCTAAACTCCTTTTATTACTCAATTAGAAACCACACATATAAAAGGTTCCAATTGGATGATTTGTTATTAATAACTCATTATAAATTGTTAATATGATCATATTAATTATTTTATTCAAGTAATACCAAACTTTGAAATATTATCAGAAATTCATATTGCTAACTTATGTTAACAACAAATCAAGTTCCTTTTATAGCATAGGTGTAAGTTATACCATACAGTTGAGCTATGAAAGTGCCAAACATTTGTTGTACCAAGTGTTATACAATATAAATCTAGATTAACCATTAAACAAGTAAGGTATTAAGAATTAATAAGAAAAAAATGATAAGACATGTTAATAGCAAATTGTTTAGGATATAAGTATTGAAGTCCATATTGAGTTTATATTATACTTATCTTAACATCATTAGTGAAACCTTTTCACATTGATATAATAAACTTAGCTAAATATATTGAAGAAGAGAAACATAAATAAGCAACATAAGAATATAAGTATAGTAAAGGAAATGAAAGGTATAAACAAGATATTAATGAAACTATAACATGAAATAAAACTAGAATATTAGAACTACAAATAAAGTAAGGAAATGATCTTGATCTGAAAATTAAGATGCCTAAATGCATAGCAAATGCCTACTTTTATAGGCTAAAATTTGAAATTATTGATTTGATGACTAATTATTGAGTGGGTGACCAAATCTTAACTTGGTGGCAATCCTTATCTTCTTGTCTCAACAAAATGTCTTTGATAATGTTAGAATTTGAAAAGATTGCCCTCATGAAAGTTCTAGAAAATTATCTCAACTTTTCAAGAAAAAATAATTTGGTGTATTTAGACTTCTAGAACTCGAGATATGGGCTAAACATTGAACAGTATCTAGGCTGCAAAACATATTCTGACTTCTCTATTTTTGTTATGATTTGGACTTCCAAACATCATAATTGAGTCTTGTATTTCTATGAATGTTTTAGGCTTATGTCTTAGCTTTCTAGTCATATAAATCAAATTTAAATCCAAGATCCACAACTCCAAATATGACCCGATAATTGAATAGTGTTCTAGTTTGTACTGAACTAACATCTCTTTTTTAAGCTTAACCCTCTCTTTGTCTTCTCAATTTTAATAGTTAAACTCATCAATCAATCCCTTGATTTATGTGGTACGTTGCATTTAAGATGAACATTTACAATAAATTAAATGTATTTTATATTATTAGATATACTATTATAAAATATGTTCTAACTAAGAAGTTATTGATAGTTCAAGTGCAAGATTATGATATAAAACCTTGATAAAAATATACTTTTAAGTACTAATCAAAGTGGTAGAAACAAAAACAAATAATATGGATGATGATAGTTGATTTATATATTTTGATGGTGTTATGAATGTCTTAAGGAATGGTGTTAGAGTAATGACAAGTTTTACAAAAAAGGAACAATACCATATCTCTATTAAGGTTTAATTTAAATGTACTAACAACATGGAAAAGTATGAGGCTTATATCTATGGTTTAAAAGTTTCCTTAGAAATGCAAGTCAAGAAACTTGTCATATATTGTTATTCATTATTGATAATTTATCAAATAAAAGGTGAGTGGAAAACTAAAATAAAAAAATTAAATTCTGGCCTGAAATGCCTTACTAAGCTTGTAGATGAGTCTAGCGAGATCAAATTCATATACATAAACTAAAAAAAGAATCAATTTGTAGATGCTCTAATAATTTTAACTTCAATGAATAAAATTGATTGTATGAATATAGTACAATTGGTTTTCATTGAAATTTGAAACTCACTTACTTTCAATTGCTCCATCAAAAAAAGAAGTTAATGAAAGGTTATGGTGCTATAATATTAAGTAGTCCCTCAAATACTAAGATGACCCATTAAAGGCATCTAAAATGGATAAGAAAAACTTTAAGAAAGATAGTAATGGATTATTATTTGGATGGAGAAATCCTATACAAAAGAGCTTTTAGTGGAACCCTAATCTTTGAACATAATAGAATCTAATAAAGCTATATAAGAAGGCCATGAAAATATTTGTGTTCCATATGCTATTAGGCATGTAATGACTAGAAATATGTAACAATCAAGATATTTTTAGTTGATTATGGAAAGGGATCGCATTAGATGTGTCATAAATGTCAAGTGTATTATACCAAAATAAGTGTATCTCTAACACCTTTGTTTAACATAGTATCTCTTTGACTATTTTTTATGTGGGTTTTGGATATAATATGTTGAATTAATATTAAGACAAGTAATGAGCATCACCCTAATTTTGGGTTTCCCCTAAAATTATTGTTTTTTTAAATAAGAATAAAAAATGAAAAAATAAAAAGCAACAAAAAATAAAAAAAATAAAAATGAAACAGACTCGCAAGAGCAGGTTGAGAAAGATTTCAAATGCATGGAGAAACTAAGCTAAAGTTTTGAATAAAATTAGAAGCCCAATTATACTCCCATTATACCCAAGACTAAAGCACAATCTAGATTCAGAAACAAATTAAATGATTATTAGATGAATTTGCATAAAAATTAAGTGTAAAGATTTAATTAGACTTTTAATAAGTCAATTTAATTTAATCATGGGCCTAATTAAAGATTTGATTGAGTTTAAAAATTAATATAGGTCAAATTGAAAGAATTAATTAAGTGTAGTGACTTAATTAGACTTTAAATGAGTCAAATTAATTTTATTAGAGACTTAATTTGTGAGAAATTAAGTTTAAAAATGTAATTTAGGTTTAATTGAGAATATTGAAATTTCAAAGGGCCGTGTTTAATATTTTTTCAAGTTCAATAGGGTGAAATCAAGGATAAAATTGAAAAAAAATAAAATAAAAATCAAAGTTTGAAGGTCATTTACAGGTTGAATTGAAGAATTTCAAAAATAAAGATCATTTTGTAAAAAGAATAGAAATTTAAGGATTCAATCGAAGAAGGTTACATGTGAAATTGCCAGGAATCCAAAGACAAGAGCTAATTAGGTGTTCCATTACAAAGTTTCAAAGATTTAGGGACTACATTAAAAAATACTGTAATTTCATTATTCATCATCTTCTTCACATTTAAACAAGAGAGAATGGATGCCCAAGTGCCCAACTTTCAACCCTAATTTATTTCTCACTCCTTCACCATCTCACACAAATCTTATGCCAACTTATACCCTAGTATTTTTATTTCACCCTAATATAAAATTCCAACTCTAATGGCACAAAAAAAAAAAAACCTTCTAATTCTCTCCTAAAAACACTACCAAACACTAGTCTGCATCTAAAAATAGCTTTAGTCACCCATTTGTCAATTACAAAGCATGACAAGATTGTGTCCATAACATATACATCTTATACCAACCCATACTATAATATTTTTACTTTAGTTTGAGCTAAAACAACATCTCTAACAACATGAAAAACACATGCAAATTCTCCCAAAAACACAACTAGCATTTTTCTTCCTATAAAAACAACCTTGTTCCTTCTTTGTCAGTTGCAGAATATGATAAGCTTTTGTCTTTAGCTCTAAAGAATGGATGTGATTTTTCCTTCAACATCTAGAGTTGATATCCCATTAATCCATAAGCCCTAGAACCTTCCCATTTCTCCTATAAAAACCCCGTAAAACCCTAACTCAAGAGGGCTGGATAGAGATGAACACTACCATGAAAACACAACTATGAACAATCCTCTTAACTATGAAAACTCCAACTAAAACACTCTAAAAGGTACCACAAATCATACAAAGTTTCAATCACTAAAACACCATCTAAACAATCATTTTTCATACTAGAAAAGTTCATTTCCATGTCACCCTAAGACAACCCTTAAATTATCACAAAACAACCTTTACAACTAGTGGTAGTAGCAACCAACTATAAAGAAAACAAATACGAGTATACAATAAATTTAAATGTATCAGAGCCCTTTTTACATAGATTTATTTTTGGCACTGTTAGTAGGGAATTTAAGGGGGGATGTGGTAGTTTTAGATGTTGTAAAATGTTCTCCCACTAGCATCATCACTAAAACATAGCAGTAGGGAAAAGAGACAAACTTGACCTGGAAAACAAGAGCAGATATTGAACTTCAACGTAGCAGAGCTCCCACTATAGATATCCATTTGTACCTTTGCTAGTGAGGAATCCAAGAGGAGATATAGTAGTTTAACACCTTCTGAAATTATCTCCCACCAATATCAACATTAGAACTCAACAATAAGGCGAAGGTGCAAACCTGGGCTGAAAAACAAGAAAAAGAGTGAAACTTTAAAAGAAGAAGCTCCCTCTATAGGTGTTTTTGCTACACTGTTAGTTTGGAATCGAAGAGGAGATAGAGGAGTCTTAAATTCACCAGGTGTTCCTCCTCCAGCAGAGATAACACATGATTCCACACGCTGATAGTGGCAGTGCTGCGTGGTTCCACACGCTACCGAGATTAACTAGCAAATTTGGAAGGTTTTCAACAATCCCTAGACAACCCCAACAAAATTTTATCCTGTTTTTATATTTCAAAGCATTATTGTTTTGAAGAATAGCACTTACTTGTTCGGCTAGAAAGGCTTTCTTTTTCACATTCAGTTTCCTCTTCACAGTGCAGAGATCTTTCAAAAATTTAGCATAGGAAGGAACCTGTTTAATAGCATCCAGCAATGGTATATTGATCCTTACCTGTTTGAAAGTTTCAAAGATTTCAGAGTTGTGATTGACTCCAACAATGGTATATTGATCCTTACCTGTTTGAAAATTTCAAAAATTTCAGAGTTGTGATTAACTTTCCTTTGTTTGGTCATGGCTTGAGGAAATGGAAGTGCTGGCGGTGAATCAGTCGTTTCTTTGCAATTTTCAGATTCATCCCCTTCCTTACCCTCAGAGATTGACTCATCATCTTTCTCATAAGGTTCAAGAGAGGGTTTTTCAATAACCTTACCACTGCGCAGAGTAGTGACTGATTTGACTTGATCCATGTGTTGGCTTCCGGAACTACTTGCATTTGCATTGTATTGCCCTTTGGGATTTTGTTGTGTTTGAGATGGAAACTTACCTTTCTCTTGGAAACTGAGAGCAGATGTTAATTTAGCAAGAGTATCTTTAAAATCTGTCATGTTTTGAGCAAGTTGAGTATTGATTGTCTCTTGCTTTTCAATGAATGCATGCAATGTTTCCTCAAGATTTCTTCTAGGAGGTGGAGCATAAGGAGGTGCATATCCATGAGAATTTTGGAAATTATGGTGTGCTTGAAACGGTGGTTGTGAAGTTTGTGCATTGTTGTTCTCACTCTTCCAACTGAAATTTGGGTGATTCCTCCAACCAGGGTTGTATGTTTGGGAGTATGGGTTGTGGTTGGCCCTTTGAAAACTGTTTAAAGCATGGGCTTGTTCATGGAGACATTCTTTAAAAGAAGGCAAGGTTGGACAATCGTTGGTTGAGTGTTCATTTGTTTCACAGATTTGACACACAATGTTTTCAACAGATTTTAATTGACCACTCTTTTTTAA
>NW_011503948.1:4270-7803 GCF_000495115.2 Populus euphratica | reverse complement strand
ATATTTAAATGATAAAGAATTTTTTATATTTTTATTAAACATGCTGGTGGATTCAATATTAAAATCTTTTGATTTAATTTTTTATTTAATATAGATTTAAAACTAAATTGTATACAAGTTGCCTTAATATTACCTTATCAATTTGGTTACTTCAAAGATATCTTAATTGATAATAAAATATACAAAGTTGAAATTGAAAATAAACAATGAATAATGAATTTAACTTAACAACATGACTCATTGCTTAGCTTGATTTGATATTAAATCATCTAAAAATTGTTTTAATATAATTCATTCAACTTCACTACTACAAAGATAATCAAAATGACTATTAAAAAAAGTTTAAGAATAAAATTAAAATTAAAAAAATTAAAAAAAAAAAGAAAAGTGGAAAAAATGAGAGGGAAGGGGGCAATTAAAAACAAAAAGGAGAAGGTTTATTATAAATATAAACAACTTGTCTAGCCTAGTTTGAAATTAAATTGTACAAGAGTTATCTTAATATAATTTAGTTAGCTTTACCAATTAAAAAAACAAAAACTATGATAATTATTAAAAAAAAATAGAATTGAAAAAAATAAAAAATTAAAACAAAAAAAGGAGGGAATGGAAAAAATAGAAGGGGAGGTGGCAATTTAAAGAAAAAAAAGGAGTTTAATTGTTCATATCAATAGCTTGCTTAGCCTAGGTTTGAAATTAAACTGTATTGGAGATGAAATTTATTTAACTTGATTAATGATAATTGTTAAAAAAATTTAAGGATAAAATTAAAAAAATAAAAAAAAAACAAAAAAAAAAGTGAAAAGGAAAGTGGGGCAGTTAAGGAAAAAAAAGAAAAGGAAGAACTCTATTAGTATAAACAATAACGCTAGTAAGTAATAGGTTAAAGGGTGTAGAGAATTTATTGTTCATCTATATTCAATGTATTGTGGATCACAACAGTAATTTACAGTGCATTCCTCTTATTTTTTTTAAAAAAAATTATTTTTATTAATTTTATTTTTTTAATATTGAGCTAGTTAGAAATTTTGTTTCATAATTTTTTTCTTAAAATACTATGGATTGTTACGATTTTTTACTATGTAGTTTTTCTATTTTATTTTTTAAAATTATATTTATCGATTTTTTTTAATATTGAGCTGATTGAGAATTTAGTTTTATATTAAAAAAACATTATTGATTGCTATAGTATTTTTTCATTTAGTTTTTTTATAATTTTCTCAAAAATCATCTTATGAGTTGGTTAAGAATTACAATTACAATATGTGAGGAAAGCATTATAGCTTTTGTATTAAATTATTGTAGATTGTTATAATATTTTTTTCACATAGTTTTTTTTTATTTTTTTAAATTATCTTTGTAAATTTTATTTTTTTAATATTAAGTTAGTTAACAATTACGATTACAAGTAAAGTTAAATCATGTAGGGGAAACATTATAATTTTCATCACAAAACACTATGAATTAATACAGTTTTTTTTCATATGAAAATTATCTTTGTAATTTTTTTTAATATTAAGCTAGTTACGAATTACAATTACAAGTATATACAAGTAAGGTTAAATCATATGGGAAAAATACTATAATTTTTCTCACAAAATACTATGGATTAATATAGTTTTTTCTCACATGATTTTTTTCAATTTCTTTTGTGTTTTTCTTTTTTGTAATATTTTTTTAAATTATCTTCGTCGATGTTTTTTTTTTAATATTAACCTTGTTAGAATTTAACTTTATAATATAGCTTAATTATGTGAGAAAAGTATTTTACCTTTCCTCATATAACGCTGTAGATTGTTATAGTATATTTTCATATAGTTTTTTCCTTGTAATTTTTTAAAAATTATCTTTATTAATTTTATTTTTTTACTTGTTGAGAATTACAATTATAAGTCATTACAAATAAAACCAAATCATGTGGGGAAATACTGTAACTTTCATCACAAAATACGATAAATTACTATAGTGTTTCCAACATGATTTTTTTTGTGTTTTTTAATTTTAAAAACTATTTTTGTCAATTTTATTTTTTTAATATTGAGCTAATTGAGAATTTAGCTTTGTATTTTTTTAAAAAAAAACACTGTAAATTACTGGAGTGTTTTCTCATATGATTTGTTTTATAATTTTTTCTAAGATTATCTTTGTCAATTTTTTTTTAATATTGAGTTAGTTAAAAATTATAATTACAATAAAACTAAATCATACGAGGAAAGAGTTGTTGTTTTCCTCACAAAACACTGTAAATTGTTGTAATATTTTTCTGAATGATTTTCTTAATGATTCATTTTCAAATTATCTTTGTTGATTGTATTGAAAAAAAAACTATAGTTTTCTTTATAAAATATTATCAATTGCTATAATGTTTTATCTTAGGGGTTTTTTTTCTTCAAAATTATCTCTGTCAATTTTTTTTTAATATTAAGTTGATAGGAAATTCAGCTTTATGATTTTTTTTGTCTTTTCTTAACAGAAAAACTAAATCATGTTGCAAAAATATTATATTTTTCACAAATTATTCTATTTAGTTTCTAAGTTTTTTATTATCAACACAATCTTTTTTTTTGTTATAAAATATTAGTTTCATCATATTTTTAATTTATATTACTTATCTAATATTACTTCATAATTATAATACTATCAAATATATTTATTTTATAAGCAGACCATTATTTACTCGATGTCATTTAGTATAGTTATAATTCCATCACAAGGAGAAAGTTTGAAATTAGCTGCATCTCCTATTAATTTTAATAAAGTTTTTTTTTTGATATTTGTATTTATTGTATTTATGCTGAAAACCGAGCCATAGTTGAAGATGCACCTGAGTCAAGGCCAGGGGTGTGAATTTACTATGTTAATTTTTGAGTTAATAGATTAGTTTTAATTTTAATTTTTAAAAAAACCTCAAGACAACCTATCATTTTATAATTTTTTTTAAATTAAAATAATATTATTTTAATATAAAAACAATCTGATATAAAACTTAGCTAAAATCACACCTCGAGATAATAAGTCATTGAGTTTACTAACAGAAGCCAAGTTAGGCCGAACTTTGCGAGCATGAACTGAACCACTCTTAAATATATTTTTATATTTTAAAGGAATGTTTGAAAATATTATAATAATTATTTTTAAAAAAATTATTTGAAAATATATCAAAATAATATATATTTTTTATTTTTTAAAATTATTTTTGATATCAACACATCATAATAATAATAATAATAAATATAAAAAAATTAAATTTTAAATTAAAAAAATTAAAATTTATCCAACTCTTATTTAAAACACAATACCAGACAAGTTCCAATGTAAAGCATGAGCTGAGAAATGGCCAGATAAGAATGGCTGCAAAAGAACCCAACAAATTGTACCACAACCTCAGTTACGCATAATTTACACATGCTACAGCATTAAAAATACTCGCAATGTGAAAGAATCTTAGTTTGTTTGAAACGTGATTCAAACCATGTTTTTAAAAAATTTAATTTTTTTTATTAAAATTTAATATATTTAATATATTTTGAATT
>NW_011503948.1:0-704 GCF_000495115.2 Populus euphratica | reverse complement strand
CTCCTTTTTTCCACTCATGAAGATGTCTGAAGCAGGCCTCCACAAGGCCATCAAAGGGGGACTCTTTTAATGATCCTCGTCTTATGTACGTGTTTGAAAGAAGGTAGAGCACTAGATTCATCCTGCAATGGGCCAGAGAACAGCAAATCCTGCATCTTACTGCCATTCATGGTTTAAGAAATCTTAAGATTTTGAATTGCCAAGTATCAAATCTCATATTTGTGTTCATGATTGGAGAAGATTAGATACTCGATCACACAAGTTATATACTCTGGTCCAATTGTAGATTCAGTTAGAACATTTTGAAAATATATCATAATTGCTTTGCTGCTTCTATGTATGAATGTGTGCTTTCTTATGTACATGAGAATTTTGGTGTCCATACTTGCCTTTTGAAACTGAAGACTCACTTCTGCTTTTCCCTTTTCCACCATCAGCTATTTTTGCAGTCCGTGGCGAGAAAAGCACCAGGATGTCTCAGTAAATGCCTGTATTTCCAGCAGCTGTTGATGGTAATTCGGTCATTGTAATGTGAAATATTAGGATGCAGACTTGTAACTTGGTTAGTTGTTATCACATCGAGTAGTTCTCGCCTAGTTTGTGAAGTTCACTCGTATTTAATAATGATTGATGTCCCCAGAAGTTTTCCTAGTTGCACTCATTTTTTCAGTCATTTTATACGCGCTTAGTTGCAGACTTGCATC
>NW_011500302.1:207616-210515 GCF_000495115.2 Populus euphratica | reverse complement strand
TTTTAAATTCAGGTATTCTCACAATTCAAAGGATTGATTGTTGTGATTAATTATTAGAAGTGAAAGGACAAAGAAAAGGCTAAGCTTAGAAAGGAGATGTCGATTCAATTCAAATTCGAACATTGTTCAGTCATTAGATCATATTTAGAGCTATAGATCTTGGATTTCAGATTGGTTTATATGGCTAGAAAGATAAGAAATAGGCCTACAACTTTTATGGTATGGAAAGGCCCAAATGTTTCATTTTCAAATTCAAAGTTTGGCCACAAAAGAGAAATCAGAATCTGTCTTGCAATCCAACCCAAACATTACTCAGAGTTTTACCCATACTAGAGTTCTAGAAGGCCAAATGGCGTGAAATTTGGTGGTGGAAGGAAAAGACAATTTCCAACAACTTTCATAAAGAAAACTTGTTCAAATTCTGATGGTAGAAATGACATTGCATCCAGACAAGAACTTGGGGGTTATCCACCATGTCCACTAGCAGCACTGCTCAGTATTTTAAACATATCTCGAGCTGTAATACTCTAAATGCTCTAAAATTTGGTAGGTGGAAGGAAAAGATAATTTCTAACAACTTTTATGAGAACACTTTGTCAAATTCTGATTACATCAATGTCAATTCATCTAGCTAAAATGCTTGAATGTTGTTGTCCACCAAGTCCACTAAATCAATAGGTGGTCACTACATCAATTATCAATTACCAAATGAATAGTTCTAAATTTTAGCCTATAAAAGGAGGCATTTGCCATTCTTATAGGCATCTTGTTTTTCATATCAAGATTATGTTCTTGTTCTCTCTTTATATTTTTGTAATGCTTAAGCTTTGCTTTCATTAATCTCTTGTTCATGCTTTTCATTTCCTTTACTATACTTAGTTAACTTATATCATGTTTATGTTCTTATATTGTTTATTTAAGTTTTTCTTCTTTATAATGTCTAGCTAAGTTAATTATATCAAGGTGAAAAGGTTTCACTAATGGTGTTCGGATAAGTATAATATAAACTCAATATAAACTTCAATGCTTATATCCTAAACAACTTGCTATTAACATGTCTTATCATTTTTATCTTATTAATTCTTAATACCTTACTTGTTAAATGGTTAATCTAGATTTGTGTTGTATAACACTTGGTACTTCAAATACTTGATCCCTTATATTTTTCGGTCAACATCGTTATTGTGAGAGGAACTTGATTTGTTATCAACATAAGTTAGTATCATGAATACTTGATAAAATTTATAAGTATGATGTTACATAAATAAGATAATTAATATTATCATGTTGATAATTTATAAAGATTTTATACTTTACTTATCTCTAATAATGTTATGTATCCTCTAACCTTGACATTTGTTTTTATCATTGTATACTCTTTACATTAATCTTACATCTCAAAGTCCTCTTTAACTCATCTTCACCACCACCACCATCATTGTTGTTGTTATTGTTGTTCTTATTATTATTATTATTATTATTATTATTATTTATAATTTATATAGTTAAATTCCCTATGGTTCGACCCTGGTCTTGCCGGGTTATTTATACTTTGACACTCCTGCACTTGGGATAAGACATCAACTTTTTGATCGTGTCAACAATCCTTATCTTCTTGTCTGAATAAAAAGTCATTACTAATGTTAGAATTCAAATAAACTTGAATTATGAAAGTTCTAGAAAATTGTCTCAACTTTCCAACAAAAAAAAATTGAGATCATTTGAAGTTCTAGAACTCAAGATATGGGTTGAACACTGAACAGTGTCTAGGCTGCAGGATAGATTCAAACTTCTCTGTTGTTGCTAATATTTGGACTTCCAAATAGTAGAATTGAGTCTTGTATTCCGCATGAATGTTTTAGACCTATATCTTAGCTTTCTATCCATACAAACCAAATTGAAATCTAAGATCTACAGCTCCAGATATGATCCAATGACTAAACAATGTTCCAGTTTGGATTGAACCAATATTTTTTTTCTAAGCTTCACTCTCTCTTTGTCTTCTCAATTTTAATAGTTGAATTCATCAATCAATCCTTCCATTTATGTGATAGGCCTGCATTTAAGATGATCATTTACTATAAATAAAAGATATCTTATAGTATCAGACTTGTTATTATAAAATATACTTTAGTTAAGGAGTTATTGATACTTCAAGTACAAAATGCTAATATAAAACCTTAATAAAAATGCACTCCTAAATATTAATCACCCCCAACTAGCTCATTACTAATCCCTAGTAATCAAAGCATTAAAATAGAAAAATAATTTGCAAGTTCCACAAAGCAAGACATTCATCATTCAACTCCATTAATATATCAAAGTAAACAAACTCTCATTAAATGTATATACTTTTTTTAATATATATATAAATATATATATATATATATATATAACATAATGCATATTTAACCCATGTAACGAGCTTTCAGTTAATGACTCATAGACTAGTTGGTCTTAGGGCATTAGGTGTTGAGACACCCCTTCAAATTTAATAACTCGAGTTGCAGATACTAATACACAAATAGTGCAAAATTTGATTTCCTTAAGCTTTTCTCCTGATCCCATATAACAAGCATTGGATACTGATATGTAGATAGTGCAATGTTTGATTTCCTTAAGCTTTTCTCTTGATCCCATACAACAAGCGTTGGGCTAATAGCTCCCAAGTCAGTTGACTTTAGGGTATTAGGTGTTAAAACCAACCCATGTAACAAGCGTTGGGCCAATAGCTCCCAAGTCAGTTGACTTTAGGGTATTAGGTGTTAAAACACCCCTTCGGGCTTAATTGCTTAGGTTAGGGAGGTTACAAAACCAAACTTATCTACGCTTTTATTTATTTACTTAATTACATTTATTGTCATTTTTTTCTTTTACAAATTATGCGCTACCCATTTCT
>NW_011500302.1:203123-207529 GCF_000495115.2 Populus euphratica | reverse complement strand
TTAAGAATACTTGTTAAATGAGTATATAAGCAAAATCAAGTGATAATAATGCAAAAGTTTGTAAATCTGAATATTTCATGAGAAGTGTGTGATAGATCTTGTTATGAATATTGCAAATAACCATTGAAAAATATTTACCAAGATGCATCTTAAGAGTCAATGAAATTCCTCCTTACTATGCCATCCTAATAACAGTTTTGACAAATGGTTTATAAAATATAAAACACAGCTAGTTATTTTTTTATATCAACTACTACCCTCTCCCTTTAACCAAAACGAGACATTGTCCTCAATGTTCTAAGGTAGAAAGATAGAGTATAAAAGACATTACCTGAAACACCGAACACTGACAAACCTGAAATATACTTAAACAAGTATAAAAAATAACTAAAGCCTGAAACACCGAACATTGACAAACTTGAAATACACTTAAACAAGTATAAAAAATAACTAAAGAAAATAATATGTTATTAATAAAACAAAAAGGCACAAGGTTTCACAAATGAAGGCTCAAATCCAATCTAAGCTTTTTATCTTAGTTGACCAATTTATGCGACTCATGGAGGGATCAATTATAGGGATGAAAGATTGTAGTTGGTTAGTCAATTATTCAGTAGTAGCAGTAGAGATTATGATTTGTTGTGCCAAAGATGTTAAAAAATTCTGTTCCACAGTATGATCAAGAAAAGACAATAATTTATCATAAAAACCATTAAAATTAAGCAAACGTATAAGTTTATGGTGAATGTGAAGTTGAGCCCAAGAGAAAATATCAAATATCTCTTCTAATGTGTCCAGACAACCTGGTAAGACAATGAAGACATTACTGTGTTTAAACATTGCATTCATTCGATTAGAAATTGTGGAGACCTGCAGTTCCTTTCTAATTGTTTTTTCAATTATGTCCCCTTGTGCTAACGTTTTAGGGACAACCCCCAAAATTTGATTACCTCCTAAAAATGCAGTTATTGGCACTCCCCCTATTAACTCAAGGTTGCTATGATTTGTTGTGCCAAAGATGTTAGAAAATTCTGTTCTACAGTGAAGATGTTAGAAATTCTTGTTCCACAACATGATCAAGATAGATAACAACTTATCATAAAAACCATTAACATTGAGCAAATCTATAGGTTTATGGTGAATGTGAAGTTGGGCCAAAAAGCAAATTTAAAAGATCTCTTCCAATGTGCCAAGACCACTTGGTAAAGCAATGATGGCATCAACATGTTTAAACATTGTATTTATTCGATCAGATATTGTGAAGACCTGTAGTTCCTCCCCAATTGTTTTTCCAATGATGTCTCTTTTTGCTAAGGCTTTGGGGACAACCTCCAAAACTTGATTACCTCATAAAAATGCAGTTATTGATTCCCTATACTCTTAATGAATCTTTCTCTTAGCTAGCACCTAACCAATATGATTTGTTGATTTTGAAACTCTATTTCCTTCCCAGGATTGGATCCACCGAAAATATAAATATTTTTTATGTGATGATTTGAGAAACCTGTCATTTATACACACTTCTATATATGTTGAATGTATGGGTTCATTAGAAATGAAGGAAAGGAAGAGAAAATTTTATAGATGAGAAATTAAAAATGTAATCATACCACCTATATGGAGGTCAGTTGGAGTCTCTCTCTCTCTCTCTCTCTCTCTCTATCTCTCTCTCTATCTCTCTCTCTTTTTGTAAACATATGTATGTACAAGTAGTTGTGACTATGACTCACATCTTCCCTTAGTTTTAGGTTCAAGAATGGTTTAAATGCCCTCTATGGGTCGGGGATAGGCGTTCCATCGAGTTTTCTTAAAAATTGGCAAACAAGATCTTTTTTAGTCAGATTCTCAAGACTATGTCAAGCATGTTATTATGAAAATAGGATCATAAGACATGAATTGCATGATGCATATCTTCACTATGATGAGACTTAAGAGTCAATAGAAGATTATCTAAAGACTCTATGTTTTGAAATAAATCCCACCTTTTGATCATTTTCAAAGGTTTTGCAAAATACATGTGAGTCCTTGAACATGGTGGGCTAGTAAAATCCACTTTGTAAGATTTTTACAGTCTTTTTTTTTACAAGAAATGATCGGGCTAGTAAAATCCACTTTGTAAGATTTTTATAGTTTTTTTTTTTTACAAGAAATGATCCCCACGTGCTTTAAAATGACAAAATTTAATGACATTACTTACCTCATTTGTTGGGAATGCATTTTTAAAATATTTGATCAGGATAATATTTGAATAAGTAAGGGTCATCCCAATAAAAGTTCTACACGTCGCTCAAATATTTTTTTTTTGTCTTCGATACTCTAGTAAGCTGGAAAAAATTCTGAAGCAAGAAAATTGATATTTTTAATAATCCAAGCCATTGAACTAAGAGAAAGTAAAGATTAATCAGGAAAGTAATCATTTATTGGTGTGATATTGGATGCCGAATCTATTATCAATTTTGACAAATGATCTATGATAATTTTTTTGGTTCCTTTTTCATCCTCGAAATCTTCCTATTTAAAAATTTCAAAGATTTCATAATCGTAATTGACTTCCCTTTGTTTGGTCATGACATGAGGAAATGGAAGTACTGATAGGGAATCAATCTTTTCTTTACAATGTTCAGGTTTACCCACTTCCTTACCCTTAGAGATTGACTCGTCATCTTTCTCACAAGGTTCGAGAATTGTTTTTTCAATAACCTAACTATTGTGAAGAGTAATGACTTATTGGACTTGATCTATGTGTTAGCTTCTGAAACTGCTTGCACTTACATTGTATTGCCTTTAGGGATTTTGTTGTGGTTGAGATGAAAACTTATTTATTTCGGAAACTTATTTTTCTCTTGAAAACTAAGAATAGTAATGACTTATTGGACTTGATCTATGTGTTAGCTTCTGAAACTGCTTGCACTTACATTGTATTGCCTTTAGGGATTTTGTTGTGGTTGAGATGGAAACTTATTTTTCTCTTGAAAACTAAGAATAGACGTGAATTTTGCAAGAGTATCTTTAAAATATGTGATGCTGTAAGCAAATTAAATGTTGATTATCTCTTTCTTTTCAATGAATTCATATAAAATTTCCTCAAGATTTCTTCTAAGAGGTGGAGTATAAGTAGGTGCATATCCATGAGAATTTTAGAAATTATGGTGTGCTTGAAACGGTGGCTGTTAAGTTTGAGCATCACTCTTCCAACTGAAATTTGGGTAACTTCTCTAACCAGTGTTATACATTTATGAGTATGAGTTATGATTGAGCCTTTAAAAACTGTTTAAAGCATGGATTTGTTCATGGAGACATTCCTTGAAAGAAGGCAAAACTAGACAGTCATTTGTTGAGTGTTCATTGGTTTCACAAATTTGACATATAATGTCTTGAATAAATTTTAATTGACCACTCTTCTTCAATTCTAGTGCCTCAGCTTTTCTAGCTAAAGATGCAAACTTGGCTTGGAGGTCGTGATCTTCCTTAAGATTGTACATACCTCCACTAGATGTATGAGGTTGAGTTTTACTTGGTGTCTCATAACTGCTTGTAGTGTCCTAGTTTTGAGAATTTTCAGCTAACAAGTCTAGGTACTCCGTCGCTTCATCAGGTTTTTTATCTTTAAAAGTTTCATTGCACATTAGTTCAACCATTTATCTATCTCTAGGTGTTAACCCTTCATAAAAATGTGAAACTCATCTCTGAACGCGTTTCAAAGATCTTTGAAAATTTAAATTCTTTTGAGATGATGTTGAAGATGCTAAAAACAATGCAAGTTGCATTTCATCCCAAGCACGAATGGATCCTGGTCTTAAATTTTGTAGCCATGTTTTAGCTTTATCTTTTAATGAAAAAGAAAAAAGCTTTAATATGATGTTGTTCATGTTACAATTTAAGTTATTATAAGTGTTAAAGACCTCCTCAAATTAAATGCAAGAATGAATTTTCTAAATCTAAACCATGAAAAGAAGGTAAAAGTTGAATAATGTTTGGCTTAAAATTAAAATGAGATGTATTAGAAAAACTATGCATGATGGTGCACTTATTCTTGTTGAATTCAAGTGGTCTCTAAGTGGTTTGACATGATTATTCTCATTATTCTCATTATGAAACGACTGATTATCCGTTTCAACCATATTTTCTAAAAATAATAAGAATACCCTTCAAAGTCTGCTACTTAATGTATGTGACAAAATTCTCATGCACGTGTAGAAGGAGAATAAAAGAAAGAAGAAAAGAAAAGAAAAGAAAACCAAATAAAAGAAACAGAGTTAGATACAAGAAAAGTGAAAAGAGAAAATAAAATAAATACTATAATTGATGCAAGAATTTACCTCCCAACAACGGCGCCAAGAACTTGACATGACTAAAAGATTGACGTCTTTTTCCAAGTGCAAGAGTGTCGAAGTAATAAATAACCT
>NW_011500302.1:202537-202618 GCF_000495115.2 Populus euphratica | reverse complement strand
ACAAGATAACAAATATAAACATGTTAGTATCAAACATTAAGGTCCATGTTGAGTTTATACTATTTTTACACCATTAGTGTA
>NW_011500302.1:165542-202216 GCF_000495115.2 Populus euphratica | reverse complement strand
TGAACCTTTTCACCTTGACATAATAAACTTAGCTGAACATAATGAAAGAAAGAAACATAAATAAATAAAATAAAAACATAAATAAGATAAAAGTTAACTAAGTAAAGGAAAGGAAAGGAAAAGCATAAACTTGATATTAATGAAAGCAAAACTTAAGCATTACAAAAAATACAAAAAGAGAAAGCAAGAGCATGATTTTGATCTGGAAACTAAGATGCCTAAATGCATGGCAAATGCCTCCTTTTATAGGCTAAAATTAGAAACTATTGATTTGATGACTAATTGATGAGTAGGTGGCTAACTCTTGACTTGGTAACATTCCTTATCTTCTTTTTTCTACCTAAATCATCATTGATAAGTTCTAGGAAATTATCTCAACTTTTCAGGAAAAACAATTAAGGTTATTTGGACTTTTAGAACTCCCGATATGGGCTAAACACTGAACAGTGTTCGGGCTGCAGGAAAAATTCAAAATTTTTCATTATTGTTACAATTTGGACTTGAAAGTGGCCTTTTAAATCTTGGGCTCCATGAAAGTTGTAGGCCTATGTCTTACTTTTCCATCCATATAAAGTAGATCTAAATTCGAGATCTACAGCTCTATATATGACCCAATTACCGAACAGTGTTCCGATTTGAACTGCACCAGCATCTTTTTTCTATGTTTGGCAATCTCTTTGTCCTTTTAATTTCAGTTCTTAAACTCATCAATCAATCCTTTCATTTATATGATAGGCCGGTATTTAAAATGAACATTTACCATATATTAAAGGTATTTTATATTATTAGATATGTTATTATAAAACATGCTTTAGTTAAGGAGTTATTGATACTTCCATGCAAAATGATAATATAAAACCTTGATAAAAATACATTTTTAGGTACTAATCAGTAACCTTTTCACTTGACATACTAAACTTAGCTAAACATAATGAAGAAGAGAAATATAAATAAACAAGATAAGAACATAAATAAGATATAAGTTAACTAAATAAAGAAAAAGAAATGAAAAGCATAGATAAGAGATTAATGAAAGTAAAACTTAAATATTTCAAAAAATATATAAAGAAAAAGAGCAAAAACATGATCTTGATCTGAAAAACAAGATGCCTAAATACATGGAAAATGCCTCCTTTTATTGGCCAAAAATTAAAACTATTGATTTGATGACTAATTGTTGGGTAGGTGACCAACTCTTGACTTAGTGACAATCCTTATCTTCTTATCTGAACGAAACATTATTGCTAATGTTAGAGTTTGAGTAGACTTAATCATGAAAGTTTTAGAAAATTATCTCAACTTTCCAATATAAAAAAAATTAAGGTCATTTGGACTTCTAGAACTCAAGATATGGGCTGAACACTGAATAGTGTCTAAGTTGCAGGATAGACTCGAACTTCTCTGTTGTTGCTAAGATTTGAACTTCCAAACAGCAGAATTGAGTCTTGCATTTCCATGAATATTTTAGGCCTATGTCTTAGCTTTCTAGCCATATAAATTAAATTGAAATCTAAGATCTACAGTTTCATATATGACCTAATGACTTAAAAGTGTTCTAGTTTAGACCGAACCAGCATCACTTTTCTAAGCTACACCCTCTCTTTATTCCTGCACTTGGGAGAAGACATCAATCTTTTAGTCGTGTCAATAGAGTCTTTAGATAATCTTCTATTGACTCTTAAGTCTCATCATAGTGAAGTTATGCATCGTGCAATTCATGTCTTATGATCCTATTTTCATAATGCTGGTATAAAACCTTAATAAAATGTACTTTTAAGTACTAATCAACTGGTCCGTCTTGGCCCATATATTTAATGAATATAATATTATATTATATATATTTCTTAATAAAATGAAATATTCCAAAAAAAAATTGAAAATTCTTTCAAAAAATTTGTGATTTTTCCACATATTTTCTACTAATTTTGCTTAATATTGGGTTATATACTTACACTATAAGATACAGATCCGGTATTAAAATACCTGGTTTTCTCATAAACTTTTCAAAAAAGAAATTTCAAAGAAATTCAAAAAAAATATTAAATATTTTAACCTAATTTTCCTCTAAAATAAAATATTTTTTGTTTTCATATATACGATCAAATCCTAAAAATTTTCCAAGCATATCTTCATAAAAAAAAAATTGTATTTTTCTCATGTTTTGAAAAGCAAAATGGATATCGTAACTAATTTATGATTACCGTTAGAGTTTGATCAAAATATCAAAAATCCTTTTACAATTTATTTTTAGAGTTTAGATGTAGACTTTAATAACATGGAGGGTATAAAACTACATGATTAAATACACTTTCAGGTATGAAAGATATAAGGTGTAGAAAATACGATGCTAAAGTTCAAACTCTAGAACGGTTAAGATTTAACTCGATAAGATAGAGACTCTCTCATGAAGAGACTAACAAATAAAAACCCAATCTAGAAAATTAATAAAACAACAATACAATTTACCTTAGATAGGATGCACTAGAGGTGATGTGTCTTTTCGTTACACAACCAATCCCTTACCCAAACTCTTACAGATGGCAACTCTTGAATATTAATCATAATTTTATGGTTAAATTCAAGAAACTTCCCAACACCACACCTCATCAAGAGACACGATATAAAGCCTATGTAGTCCCCCTTCGATGTCGTGGCGCACCCCGCGTAGTGACAATATTAATAATGATAATAATAATGGTGATAATAATAATTGTTATAATAATAATGACGATAATTTATCATTCAATGTTATTTTTGTAAGGAATTGAGTTTCGCTACTTTTTCATGGATGATATTTTTTATCTAATATCTTTGATTGCTAGTTCTAAAAGTTTACATGACTTGATATTTTCTTTTATTTCTTTTTTTTTTATCATTCAATATTGATTTTTAAAATAAAAAAAGTCATTCAAGTTTCCTTTAAACTTTTTAAATAAACCAATTCACATTAAGTTATCTCTTAAAGATTTATCATCTTGCTTGAGTTTATAACATTGTACAAGTTTCCTTTAAACTTTTTAAATAAACCGATTCAACACTGTAAAAATTTTAAAAACATGGTTTGATCCACGATGAAACATGAGCAAATAAACTAATAAGTCCTCTTACGCCTTTGTATTATAATGGTTACTATCGTTTAACAACTATACAAGTACAACTATTTTTTTTACTCTTATAGTAAATACATCACACCTAGATTAATTTTAAATGTTATATATATTTTCATCATCTTATGTTAAATTAATTTTCCATCATTATAGCATTTATTTATCATTGTAACTACATAACAATTATTAGTTTTAGTTATAGCTCTTCTTAATAAAGATTATTCTTTATAACTTTGAATTCATGGCTTCATTCTAACCTTTCCACATTTTGTTCCCTTATATGCCATATTCATTCCATACTTTATTTTATCTCACAACCACATTTTGTACATTTTGTACATGTTCTCCATAACCATATTAGCTTTTATATATATATTGGCAAGAATTTGAATACAACATATCCCTACATATATATATTGGCAAGAATTTGAATACAAGATATCCCTACATAAATAAATAATTGTATCCATTCTTACATAATATCATGACCAATTCACCATATAGTTATCTATCCTTCCATTCTGGCTTTATTAGGAATCATGAATATCGTACTGGAAAAATATTTACCTTTCCTAACCATACTTATTAGGAATCATGAATATCAATAATCATATTTCTTTATAGTTTTAGAGATTTAGTTGAATTTGTGAATTTATAACAATTACGCTTTATAATTTTCTCATTTCATATCTTACAATTATTCCTTTCATTTCTCTCTTCTATTTAAAAAAATCATAGTTACATTCACATACATTTTTTATACCTTTACATCCTTAATAACACCTGGCTTATATACATTTCATCATCACTTATGGATATATTTCTTCAAAAAAAATTATGCCCCTATGACTTTATTATCATGATTCATCATTGGGCTAAATTAATCTTAAGGGGTCTTATATAAAAATCAAACATTCCAATCATCCCTCATAAATGCCAATAAACTTCGGCTATCCTTTACATATGCTAATAACTCCGATTAATCCTCATAATTGCTAACAAATTCAGCGAACCCTTATGCCAACTATCCCTTATAGTTGTCAACAAACCCAGCTGACACTTATGGTTGCCAATAAATCCAACAAACCTTTACAGTTGCCAAAAAATCCTTAACTTTAGTTAAATACATGGAAGATTAAGTAAACACATCAATAACCTAGCTTCCATTCATCCATAGACTTTCTTACATGTCATTAATTCTTATTATGATAGTCACTCAGTATTCACAAGTTAATTTTTGTTGTTGCAGTAGCTTAAAAGTTCACTTGAAGATTATTTTTTTTCAATCATTATGGTTAATTTCAATCATGCACTGGTTATTGCTATTACAATTAATTTCATTCACATCATTTTTTTTTATTGTTGCAATCATTTATAATTCATATTTGGAATTATGCTCTTGCGATCAATCACACTTCATATACATACATTAATTTTTCACCTTTGCAGTTAAGTACAAACACTTATAAATTTCAGCCTCGTAAGTATAAGTTGTTAAATATTATTACACAACACAAATAAATAACCATTGTCAATCTAACAATTTCAAAAGTACTATTTAATAAATAAAAAGGTCAGAGAATGATAATTTCTTACCTTAACTCTTGTTATCCAAGCTCTTAAAAAGTTGAGTTTCACTCTGAACGCTTCTTTTATAACTCCTAAGCAATAATCATAACCTTCACATTATTACATTAAAACTTATTAGTATAATTTTTTATAACTCTTAAAAAGTTGAGTTTCACTCTGAACGTTTCTTTTATAACTCCTAAGCAATAATTATAACCTTCACATCATTACATTAAAACTTATTAGTATAAATTTTTATATTTTACATTTAATTGTCAAATTAGTAGCAGTTGTTGAAGCAATATTGGTTGGAACAACTAATTCTCGAGTTGATGTCATGATAAATACCATGTAAAACAATAACCAAACTTTTATAAATATAATTAGCTTCTCTAAGAAGGTATATAAAATAAAATATTAAGCCAACAAATATTTTAACAAACAAAAGTTTGTTAAAAAAAAAACTTATTATAACAAGTATAAAAATCTAAACAATCAATAAATTTCAACCAATTAAGATTTTAAAAATCATGTTATGAAATGTATAGATTTCACAAAGATTATAATACCCTATTTAACTATTAATCTAGTTATCACAAAAAAAAATATAAACTAAATAAGGACTCTAATAAAGCCTTAAAATTATTGTCCAATAATCACAATATGAGTAGATGATTAAATAAAAGGACTTATTTGTTTAGTTTATAATCATGAAACATTTAAAAACATGGTAATCTTGCAATTATTATAAAAGCTAGCATGCATACTAAGCATATATATAAACTTGCAAAAGATATAGGAAAAAAAATCCTAACACACAAACTAAACAAGTATTGAATTAGACTTAAACAAAGCTAATTCAGAGTACTTGTTAAAGTTCATAGAAAATATTCAATCTCATGCTATTTTTATTGTTATCGAGAATTAATTTTTTATCCTTGAGATTTTATTACTCCTTATATGGTACAAAAGAGCTAACTTTAGTAACTTCTTAAGATTACAAAAGCTTCTCCTTGTTTAGGTGTACTCTTATGCAAGATCCAATAAGCTTAAAATAAGTATACTCGATGTCTCTCTATAAAAATCAAACATAAGCTTTAGAGTATAAAAAATAAGTAGATGAACAAGTCTAAAAAAACCAACAACAAATGAAGGAAATAACTCAACAATGTTTTTAATTATTTTTACTCTTTTAAGACACCTATTTAGAAGACTTAAAAATTAAAATATTTATTATTATAATTCATGAATATTCATCAATTATGAATATTTATTAATTATAATGAATATTTATAGTTCATGAATTATAAATGAATAAATTTATTTTTATCATATAATTAATATATTGGTTCATATATTAAGACATTTTAAGAAGTAGAAGAAATTACTAATTAAATAGAGATTTAATAGAAAAATATTTTTTATTAACCAAATTCAAATCCAAACTCATGACCCCATAAGCCCACCATGTACCCAATCAAAAAATTTATTTTGGATATGAAACTTTTGTTATCTAATTGTTTTTTAGAATAATTTCTCATTTATCTTTAATTAGTTTTTTTAAAAAAATATTAAAATATTGTTTTTGAGTTATAAAATTTAACATGGTTTTAATCTTGAATGTGAGTGGACCTCATATTTTATTTAGCTTTAAAATGCTAATTACATGTTTTATAAAATCAATTTCTTTTATAAAACCAATTTCAACATAAGTTTATGCAAAAATATTCCATGAGAATGACAACAACAGGAAGTTCCATAAGAAAATAATTGTTTTCTTGTAGTGATTATGTAGTTAATAAGGTATTATTTTAGAGTTTTTCAAGAAATATTTTGGGGGTATGATAGCAATTATTTTAGAGTTTTTCAAGAAATATTTTGGGATGTGATGGCGATTGCGGTTAAAGTGTTTTTCGTTTAAAAATATATTAAAATAATATTTTAAAAAAAAATTATTTTTGATATCGACACATTGAAACAATTAATTTTAAAAAAATTAATTTAAAAAAAACACAATTTTAACTATATTTCCAAATATATTTTTTAATCTCTTACATAATTTCAGCTTCAAATAGTATATAACTAGAGAAATGACGAATACATGTAGCTAGTAAGTTAAATGTTAAATTAAACCAGGTAATCTTACACGCAGATGTTTCGAAACGAGGATTAGGATTGATAAGAATTTACTCATAAGTAAAAAATAAATGTAAAAATGTCCTTGGTTTCATTTTTCATTTCGAGCACCTACTTTTCTCTCTTTCTCCATATGAGCAGAGCAAGGTTTTAACTATCATAAAGTTGAGAATTGATGAAATTTTGGGCTTGTGATAAGGCCAAGAGAAGAGCCAATTGCATGAGGGACACGCGTCAAGATAAACGTGATTCTGATGAAAGGTCATTTTAAAAGCATTTATATAAACAGTAATTAAGATTATATGAGACAGAGAAGAAGGGATGGGTGATGAGACATGTCTGCATAATCCAGGGGTTCGGTTGAGCCAGTGCCGCACCCTAGTGTCGGTCTCCTAGCATACAAAAAGGCTCAAACCAAACAAAATTAACAATTTGAGAGAAATTCATAGCTCCTCGCGAGCTCCCTCGTGACAAAGGACACCATCAAATCAACCCTATCTCTGCTCTGCCTCCCCAACGTTCAAAGCATTGGAACAAGTTCTTAAACAAATGGATAAATATAAAAACAAATGGGCAAGAGGGGTGGCTTCCTCTCTGTGTGTATATATGATTTTGGCATGATATGTTATACGTTTGTGGGATAAAAAAATAAATTAAAACATCATTAGTAGCCGAACATATGTGAAATGACTATAGATCAGATACTAGGATAGAGAAGAATTTAAGAGGAAATATTTTTATATGGCATTGCATGGAGTATTTGGTTAGCTAAAGTGAACTTAATATTCAACTATATACAGCCGGTTTGGAAATCATGTTTTTCTCCAACTCTTTATAGTAATAGTAAGATGGAATTCAAACATAGACAAACAATGTGTTTGCCTGCGGATGTTTTATTTGTATTGTAACTTTAAAGTTCTCTCCTCTATTCTATATATTTTATTATTATTATTATCCTTTGTCCCGATCCAATGAAGATGGAAATTATGGGTCATAGTCAGTGATTAATTATATTCAAAACTCGGACTCTTCTTTCTTATGTCACCGACCATATAAGCACGTAACGAGAAGGGAACAAGCTAGGGTCAGTTTTCATCACACACGGGGTCTCTTTTGTTTTGGGTTTAAAATATTTGCATTTTTAAATCTTTTTTGACCATAAAATTATCACTCTTGCCTGGTCACATTTGAAGGTCTCGATGCCAAAAAGAACCTGGTTGGCGAGCCTGTACAAGTCAATGAATCATGGCAACCTTAATTTGTTTTTATATATTTTTCAGAAGAAAACAAACAAAGAGGGAAAGAAGGGAGAAAAGATTAGAACTAAATTAATACTATAATATCATTTCTCGAGCCATACACAATCCTTTCTCATATAATCTCAAATCTTAGGTTCAAATCCCTCCTTTCCAGCTGTCGTGAGCTATATTTAATCACCCCATTAACAACCTCGTTATTCCCTCGTTTCCACTCGGCAAGACATTTAGCAAAATGATTGTCAACATGTTACCTCCTAGATATTTTTTCATGCTTGGTTTGCCATACAAGCATAGATTAGCTAGCTAAGGTTACAAATTATTCAACGTGGATTGACTTTGATCTTCATGTTTTCTAATTTCTCTGCATGCGACATCCAAGAAGAGAGACATAGCCTAATATGAGGACTTAATGTTTCATTTTGGCCCTACAATGTTGGTTGTGCGTTGCGAGCATTATTGATTAGTATATGATGGGGATAAAAAGGACTGTACGGATCATAAGCTAGATTACAAAAAAAGGGAGCAGAATCCTTACCATTATCATTTCGAGACAACAGTCCTGGCATTTGTCTCTTAACTGTGTTTCACTATTTGTGTAATTTATCATCTGGGTGAAACATGTTAACATGGTACCTGTTGGGGACCCATGTTCTTCTTCTTGACTGTAGACACACACACACACACGCACGCGTGTGTGTATTTTACAATCGATCGTTGTCTTGATAATAGGGTTTCTGTTCAAATGAGTTGTGGAATTGTGATCCTAGCTAGCTGGTTCAAGCCTTAATAATTTTTTGAGTGTTGGTTGATTGGCTAACTGAGAACAAAATCGTATGGAAATATGCATTAGTTTCTTGATCCATCCATTATCGACATTAAAAATGTTTGCATGTAGTTCTAACGCTTTACCAAAGGAACAAAACGAGGCTTGAAAACGGAACAAAAGCCATAATCTTCGCAAGAATCATGTGTTCTATTATGCTTAACGTGTATGTCAGCCCTTTCGTCACCATAATCTTCTTATTTTGATCCGATCAGCAGTTCGATCAAGTTTATTAATTCTTAAAGAAGTAAGATTCCGGACCATATAACTTGAACAGGACACTTTTAATTAGCTCATCTCCACGTATAATTCTCAGTTAATCTCCACGTATAATTCTCAGTTAAAGTGAGTCAACAAATCGAGGTCTTTGGCTTTTGATACTTGTATCGAAATCGACATCAAATAACTCTCGTTGCTTCCAAATCTAGTGGACCCTCGACAATCATCTAGACAAAGAATAATATGATGACTAAAATGTTTGTGGATTTTTAGTATCATCTAAAGCAAGAAAGGATTATTTAATGACGGGCAAGAATATATCTCACCAGTTGTTATTTTCATACCCGCTTTATTCTAATCCTAACAATCTCCATGAACCAAGTATATATTACGAAATATGCTTCTCCAATTTTGACCGTCAATTCTCTGGATAGAATACATATCATTTTCTTCTCTTTTCTTTTTTCTAAGAAAGAGAACACCTCACGAATAGTTTTCTTGTCTTTGTTTTCATTGGTATCTTACGAGATTACTAGTTCTATAATTCCTACATAACAAGAATTAGTTTCATTCCTCATCCAATGCCAATCTGCCATAAGCAGCAAGATCATCGTTAATTTCATTTTCCTTAATTTCCTTCTTCAATCACTTTGTCAAATTTAAGGTTTGATATATCTTCCTCCATGACATGTGATGTTTGCTATTGTGTATCAGCTTGTGTGACAAAATAATACGTTTATTTATATTAGTTTATGGGTAATTTTAGATTCTCGAATACTCACATCATTAATGTCTTGTCTTGCATAACGACACTTTCAACTTAGGCTTTAATATTAATTTCAAGAGAGTCTATATTCAACATTGAATACAATAATCAGTACATCCAACGTGAGTATCTTATTAGCCGGTATGAATCTTTCTATAATGTTTAGATATCATGAGGCTAGAAAATAATTAACAAAAAAACTAAGCCAACATGGCCATTTCACTATAGCAATTTTATTTTATATTTTTCTTGCAAATCACTATATATTAGAAAGGTTATTTTTTTCTAAATCTTTAATTATTTTTTTTACACTAATAAACCCTTTCGAGCTCAAACTCGCACCCAATTACATTTTTTTTTTTATGATTGAATTGAAAGAGAGAGAACTAAGGTGAAAAGGCATGTAACATGGGTGGTGGCTTTAAGATTTGCTTAAAAATTTTATTTTAGCCCTTATATTTTTTTAACTAATAAGTAACAAGTCACTTTAGTTTTAATTTTAGCCCTTATATTTTTTTAACTAATAGGTAATAAGTCACTTTAGTTTTAAAAAATTTAATTTTGATACCAAACTTTATTTTCTTCTTTTTTAGTGCTTTTTTTGGTGGAGAGAAAAAGGATCGTAAATTCTAGCATAGAGAGAGAAAGTTTTGTATATAATAATTTCAATCATTAAAACAATCTATTTTTATGTCGAATGATTACAAATGATGAGGGAAGTTAAGATTATGTTAAAACAATCTATTTTTATGTCGAATGATGATGAGGGAAGTTAAGATTATATGTTTTATTAACTTTAAAATGCCTAAAAAATATATGTGGGTTCAAGAAGATTTTTTGTTGTGGGTTGATTATATGTTTTAGGGTGGTAGTTTATGTTTTTAAAGGCCATAAATTGATTTAATAAGATTTCTAGGGTGTTTCTTAAGAGTTTTGGGTAAAAAAATGGTTCAAAATTGGGTTTTTTTATTCAAAAAACAAGAACTATGTCTTTTTGGCCATTACAATGGCTGAATTCTAGAAAATGATAAGCGGCGCATCATCTGCCAAGATAGATGATAAATCATCTTTTTTTTAAAAACCAAGATAGATGATAAATCATCTTTTTTTTTTCAAAAAATAAGAACAACATAACTTCAACAAATATTAAAGGCCCACGTGTAAGAGCTTGAACTTGCAAGCTCATGCCTAAGCCCTTTCTTGGTGGGCTAGATACTTGGCTGACATGCCAAAGACACAACAATTGGTCTTATTTTTTTTTTAGTTTTTTTTTTAAATACAAGTTTTTTATATGTATTTTAAAATATAAAAATTGCATTTATGTTTTGATTAGTACCCCTTCTTTATGATTTTTCTTGGTTTATTTAGCCTTTTTAAAATAGATATTATTTTTTTAATTATATTGGATATGTTTAACTTTTATTTTATGAGGTTAGTGTTATTCATCTACCATTTTTGTTACAAATTTTTTTAATAAAAAAAATTGTTAAACACAACCAGGTAAATAACTCATATTATGATATTAAATAACTTCATCTATATTTATCTTTTTATTTTTTTAATTATGTTTTTATTTATCGTTGATGAATTTTATTTATTTATTTTAAAAATAGTTTGTGATTGATTTAATTAGACGTGTTCATGAGTTTTTTATTTACATTTAAGATTTTTTTTTTGTAAGAGAAAGCATTGAAAAATTCTACATGTTTAATTTTTTTTATCATGTATTGGTTTTTTTTTCTTATTCTTTTGATTACTTACTTTTTTATAAAAATTTTATTGTTTTTAATTTCACCCTTCAATCCAAGTTAATTGTTTATTTTTGTTTTTTATCCTCATTCTTTTGATTTTTTTTTTTATTTTGTTAATGTTTTTATTCGTTTTTTATCCTCATTCTTTTGATTTTTTTTATTTTGTTAATGTTTTTATTCTTTTTCATTTAACTCTTAAAATGAAAATTTTTTATTGCCCTTTAATTTATTTTTTCTTTTGATTTTAGCCCTCATTCTTTTAATTGCTATTTTTTAATCTAATTTCTACTTTCAAATCCTCCTTCAATATTTCATTTCCTATGGATTGGATTCATGATTTTATCATATATAGTACTATTGGTCTAATGACCTGAGTCACTGGTTTGAAAACTTAATAAGGGTTAACATTTTTTTCTGATATTGTTATTCAACATTTTTTTTTGGCTTTATGTTTATCTTGAATTTTTTTTATTAAATTATCCTGACCTAGTAACTGAAGATATGGGTTTATTAGGATAATTTGAACTAACTCACTCTTTAATGTCTAGATTACATGTCTATCGTGGTGGCTTGGATTGACTCACACCAATTTTTTTTAACCTATTTAGCCCTTCATGTTTTATTGGTTAAAATTTATTTTTTATATCATTGTGATGGCGCGCACACACATGCGTGTATATATATTGTTTTTCTAATAGTATGCAAGAATATTCCATGATATGCAAGGTAAGTGAGGTAAAATAAATAAATAAAATTTCGAATGCACAAAACCATAGAAAACAGAATTTAAAAGGACTGAATTATAATAAAAAAGTTCAATGTTCGAAAAAATTTAAGGGAACAAAAGGAAAAACAATTGATAATAAATAGTGGAGTGAACAAGTTATTGTGAGAGCATGAATAATGAATGTATAGTAAAAACACTGTTTTAAATTATTTTATGTAATGATCGGAGAGATATTATGATAGAAGGATAATGTATAAAAATATATTGTAAACTCAAATAAAAGTGATGAAAAGAAAAATATAAATGGAATAATATCATGGGAGACAAATGATACGTGTAAACTCGTAAAATTAACCATTACTTAATTATATTATTTAAAAATATTATTAATGTTCTTCACATTGTTACCTTAGTATCATAATTACTGTTGTTTGAGAAAATTAGATTATTGTTCGTGCTACGCCGCTAATGTATACTATTTTTTTAATAAAATATTTAAGTATTATAAATATTAAAAAAAAAAAATTAGTTACTCGGGCTATAATCTTTACCAACTAAATAAGTTGATTTTAATTGAATAATAGTAAAAAAAGACAATATACATACATACATACATACATATATATATATATATATATATATTGTTGTCTCTTTTTAATAATAAAAATGAATAGAATAAAAAGGATAATTAGTGTTAAATATTTATCTTGTGATCTTTTGATTTTATTATGATGATTAACTTTATGCTTTAGTTAATTAATTATTATTAACAACTATTTTTTGTTTTATTAGTTATTTATTTATTTATTTTATTTAGTGTAGACAATAGCTTTTCATTCTTTAATTAAGAACAACCATGATACCCAAAGATTTATATATAACTCTGAAGCTTTATTATTATTATTATTATTATTATTAGAAATTAACCCACAACTTGGATTGGATTGGAGGAAATATTATCCTCTTGATATGAATTTATCAACAACAGTGTATTGGAACGTTTAAAGGTTGATTAAGCTTCATTAACCTCAAAAGTAACGGAAAAAACGTGAGAATATGTTTTGACCAAGAAGCTAGTCTAGATTCGAATTGAGAATTCATTTTTTTTAAATATATATATATATATATATATATGAGATAAATTAAGAATAGAATTATATATATGATAAATTAAGAATAGAATTATTTCCGATTAATTAAAGTTTGTGTGTCTATTAATTCTATTCTTAATTTATCATATATATAATTCTATTCTTAATTTATCTCATATATATATATATATATATATATATATGTATATATAGAAAAAATGATGACATTCCTTTTCTTCTCCGATAAGAAAAGAACATGGCCGACATACGTTTTCGTTTTCTTTTGTTTGACACTTTAGTTTCAACAAGTCAATAGGCTTCGAAAGTATCTCCCCCCTCGTGTCTCTAATCAACAATTAACTGGTATAGAATTACGCATGACTGCCCTCGCTCGGAAAAGCTAGCAACATACAGCCCTGTGTTTTTTCACATCACTGTTAGAAGCATGTTAAAATATTGCTTAGGACAATAATTGAGAGATTGGGATTAGGAGCGGTCCAAATCTGCCCACTATTCACATCTCAACAAACTAATTAACATCATAGGTCTTTCAATGCCACCCTTCAAATGTGGGGTACCCTGCATTTCTTGTTGTCAATCTGCCATCATATAATATAATATATAATCATTTTATGTATGTTAAATTCTGTCTTCTTCTCCCTAGGAAATAAATTTATTTATTTTATTTTTGTCGATGCTGACTTGTCACTGGCTTTCCTTTCATTTTCCCTCTACGTGCAAGTGTTTCTTTAATATATGCCCAATAATTTCAGATCATTTTCATAGAGATATAATTATATTATTAGTGATAATCTTTCACTTTAGCTCTCCTATCGATGCAATGACATTTATAGTAAACAAATTAAGAGCTTGCAAGTATTTATTATTTTTGTTAATATAATAAATCCTAATGCATGCATGCCCCACTAATACTCTCGTAGATGGGTTATTTATATGCAAATCAAGAGTAATAAACTGTTAATCATAAAGACAATACTTCGTGATGCGGTGACGTCTCGACTTAAATTCGTTTATTTATTTGTTTTTCACCTTTTTGGATTTAATTACATGCAATTAGCATCATATAAAATACATATAAAAGACACTACTCATCGGTATCATATGATCGCATTCCATGACGTGATGTAGGTATTTTTACAAAAACAAAATGTTGTACTTAAAAAAAAAAAAACTAAGTTTGATATTTTCATGTGTTTTTAATATTATTAATGTCTGCATATCAATGATCATTTAGGAATATTTTAAAAATACTTTCAATTGTATTTTAATATTTTTTTAATTAAAAAATATGTTAAAAAATAATTTTAAACAAAATACAAACATATTAGTCAATATAATTTTCTAATATACATGGGATATAAACTTTTTTTTTGTTGTTAATGTGAGAGTCCAGGTAAGTTTACGCACAGCTCGACTAATTTCACAGGTTCTAAAATTAACAACTGTTTAAATTTTTAGTGACTCTAAGAATTGTGAGAATCGAACTGGTGATAACCCTTTTATTTAGTTGATTAAGAACTTGTTTTTGAAAACCATTTCCTAAATTATTTTCATGTTTGTTTATTATTAATAAAATTAATTAATAAAAAATATTTTTTAATTAAAGAAAGATTTGAATTTTTTTTAAAGAAAGTGTTTTTCTTTTATTTTAGAAAAAAATAACTTTTTAGAATTTGTAAAAAATTCAAAAATATTATGTTATTATTTAATTATATAAAATTTGATCCTCAATATTTTGACTGATATATTTTTTTTTAAATTCTTTTTTATTTTTTTTTAATTTTATCCTTTAAAATTTGATTTAATTTGATTTTTATATCAACTTTAGTCCTTATTCTTTTGATTGTTATTTTATCTTATTTTTTAATTAAAAATTTTTATTTATCAAATTTGATTCTTATTTTTATTGTTATTTATTTTATTTGAAATAGTTTATAAAATTAGATTTTTTTTTTAATTTTATTATCTTTCAACTTTCTTATTTGTTGTATTTGATATCAGTTCTTTTGATTTCTATTTATTTATTTGAAATAATTTTTATATGAAATTAAGATTTTTTTCAATTTCATTATATTTTATTTTTTTATTTGAATCTTATTATTTTGATTGTTATGTTTTATTTGAGATAATTTATTAAATTGATTTTTTTTTAATTTAATCATTTTTATTTTTTTCACTTGTCATATTTACTTCTCATTTTTTTGGTTTTCTATTTATCTTATTTAAAAAAAAATTAGATTGATTATTTTTTGATTTCACCGTCATCAACTTAATTTTTTATATTTCAGATTTAATTATTATTATTATTATTGTTATTTATTTCATTTAAAATAATTTATAAAATTTAAATTTTTTCTTAATTTCATCATGCTTCAACTTTTTATCTAGCATTTTTAATTTATTTTATTTTAATAAGCTTAAAAATAATATTAAAATATAAATAAATTATTTTTCAATTTATTTTTCACGATACAACAAAATACTTTCTAATATTTTCAGTAAATAAAAAAATTATTTTTCCATGATACTAAAAAATATTTTCAAATTTAATTTATATGATACTGTAATATTTTAAAATGAATTCATTTTTTTAAAATTTAATTTTTATATTTTTTTTTAAAAAAAACTTTTCAGCTAACAAACTGCCTCAACCAGCTTACCCACACAGCTTTATCGTGTCCTACTACTACTACTACATTTATTAATATTTTTTTTATTATTATTATTATTAATTTTACTACTAGTGAGAGAAGAAGTGAAAAGTTAAAGTGAGGGGCCACTGTCGAACCTAGCTAAGTTGTCACGATATACAGAAAAGATAATCTAGATAGTGCAGGGTGTAGATTCAGCTACATATACAAGTAATGATAGGGGTGCTTCGTACAGTAAAATGTGTTCCCCTTTTCAAAAAAGTGGATTGTGGCGGCACAGCCTCAAAATCTGGTCTAGGCCATCATGGCCGTCCATCTATAAATTCGTGGATAATCATGGAAAATCCACTCTATTAATAATGCTACTTGTCATCTTCAATTTCACTATTCACTATTTACCAAAACGCAAAATTGAGGGTCTTTCTTTTTTTTATTTAAAAAAATAAATAAATAAATTATCTTAATATATTTTTAAATAAAAAACATTTTAAAAAATAATACATAAAAAAATCCCAAACATTACCCCCTGTTGATTGTAAAAGAAACCCTCTTTTTGTATCCCACTTAATAATCAACGGCCGAAATTCCTGGGACTTGCCCACGTTGCCACTCCCCACCTCCCCTTCAGTTGCAAATTCACTGCAGTAGGAGTTTTTAAATTTCGAAACCATTTGTCGAAGATAATTAATACCCACTCCCCTCTTGTAAAATTGTAAAAAAAAAAAAAATTGAATACATGCTGTGCACGAACATATTAATTATGGGACATGCAAATACATACATACATACATGTATATGGTTGTTCAGTCACAGCAGTTTGACATATATATATATAAATATAATTAATTACATTTCATATTATATTTTTCAAAATTATTTTATATTATTACCTTTTCTTTGATATTAAAAAAAGAAGAAGAAAAACTAGATTGAAAAAATTAAAGTAAAAGTTATAATTAGAAGTATAGTAGTAAATCAAGTAATTAATAATTTTTGATGTTTTGATAATGTAAAATAATTTTAGATGCCCCTGATAAAAAAGATGTACACAAACTTTAGAATGGACCAAACATGTATTTCATTTTGAAGCACACCTGAGTATATATATATAAACTTTTAATTATAATTATTAAATTTGATTTAGTTTAATTGATTAAGATAATAATTTATTAATTTATAATCTAGCATGATATTTATTAATTTATAATCTAGCTTGACAAATCATGGTAGCCTGTTTATTTAGAGTAATGTTCAAACTGATTTTATTTGAAGGTTAATATGATTAAACTTGAATGACACAGTTAAATCTAAATTCTAAGAACTAAAAAAAAGTTATTTATTTTAAAAAACAAAACAACACCGTTCGAGATTTATCCGGCAAGTCTAATAACTATGCTCGTGATCGGGGAAACTGAACAAGTGGCGTGGCGGCATGATATTTAAAAGGAAGGTATGACTATACATGATAATGATAAGATAATGATTATGAATGATGTACAAACTACCAAATATGACATACAATAAAAGAAACAGTTTTTTTTTTTTTTTAATAACATAGTCACAAAACAAAAGTAAGTAAACGAGCACAGTGGAATTTTTTTTAGCAGAATGGCATTTTGAATAGATGCTATATTACCGATTAACACAATGTTTTTATTTAAAAATATCTTAATTTAAAAATATATTAAAATAATATTTTTTTTATTTTTTACAGTTTATTTTTAATATTAATACATCAAAATAATCTAAAAATACCAAAAAATTATTTAAAAAAAAATTAAAATTTTTTAATTTTTTTCAAAAACACTTTTGAAACTAAAAAATAAATAAGCTCTAAAACAAAATAGATTATTATTGTTTTCATCTAATAAAATAGAAATAGTAATGTGTTGTGATGATCCCATTGATTCAACCTTTTAAATGAATAATGGTACTCATTTTGACCACATGCATACTTATTTTGCATATACATGATTATTAATTTAGTGTATATTTTGTATTGTGATAGTTTTTAAAGTTATAATTTAAAAAATAATAGATTTTGAAAAAATATTTTTGATTATATTTTTTAAAAAATGTATATTTAGTTAAAATTATTGTGTTATGAAAATTTTACATACATATTAAATGAAAAAAAATTTTCATTAATGAAGAACATGTTACTTTAACTTCTAAAAAACTAATGCTCAATACATAATTATATGTAGAATTTAACATAAAAAACATAAAACTATTTAATTAACTAAATAATTTTTATTTATTGTTGAATAAAAAGTAAAAACTATCACAATATCAACCAATTATCTTAATTTTTATAATTTAAGAGCAATGAAGTCAATGCACATATTTTGAACTTAGTTCTCTCTCTCTCAAAATGCAAGATTTATTAACCCTATTAAAACTTTTCATGTTAAAATGCATATTAATAATTTTTTTAAGATTTAATTTGTAAATATATTTTATACATTACTCTAATAGGAATAAAGTAAACTATTGAAATTTAATTTGTGTTGTTCTCATCAGTGTAATCTGACAAAATTCAATAGATTGTGTTACTGGGGACAATGTAATAGAAATATGTTATTTTACCAAATGTTTTTTAAAGCTATTCTTTTGTTGATTGTGTTAAGGTAAAAGGGATGATAATTATAAATGGACTCATGATGGCAATGCCTTCTAAATGAATTTCTTTTAAATACATAGCTGAAAAGAAATTTATAAACTAGCACAATTAAGATTTTTTATTTTTTTTAAAATAGCATACTTTGAAAGTTGTGCTACTCTTACTACTCTTACCGGTGAAATCTAAATAATTAATGAGACTAGCACAATCATGCTCAGTTGCCCTACTTTAACTAGCAAAAAAATAATTAAAAGTTGTAATATTAGGACATGCACAACTTTTTAAGTGTATATTTAAGTATTTAGGTGTGATTGTGATTTAAAATATTTATATTTAAAAATATATTATAATAATTTTTTTATTTTTAAAAATTTATTTTTAATATAGAATAACAAAACGATTTGAAAATATTAAAAAAATTTAAAATAAAAAATATAATTTTTTATAAAATGATAATTTAACAGTAATAACAAACACGTGGTAAATCATCATTTGTGCCAACTTTGACATGAAATGAAGTATCAACAAAACTTAAAAAGTTTGTAGGGCAACCCTTTAATTTATCTTTTATATATTTTATTCCATCGTGCTTCTAAGTAGTGGCATAACCATTCTTATTGTAATCATTTAAATTGTGATATTTTTCTATGATTTTTTAATTTGTACTAATTTATAATTTGTTTATCATATATTTCATTTAAAAAAAACTTGGTATAAATTTGGTAACTTGTCAACTTAAGATTTTACTCGGGCTGGATTCTAATTTAAATTGGCTTGGAGGTCGAACCAATCCATGGATGAGACTTACCTATGTTCCATTCAAGAATATTTTTTTTTAGATATTTGTAACACTATCATATAATTTTTAAAAACTGAACAACATTTTTTTAGAATTGATACGGTGAACTGACAATCCGGATAAGACAACGAGGGAACTCAACGGGGGCATGATATTTAATATATGGGTATGATTATACATCATGATGACAAAATACGGATGATGATGGATGGGCCGAAGAAGAGAGGGAGAGCAAGAGCGAGGTAAAATAAAGGTAATGATTACAATCGGGGTAAAGATGGCAGCGCATCGTACATGATCAAAATGAAATACTTGCAGCTGAGGGAGAGCTGCGCAGCCAAAGCCGCCATTTCCTCTTCCGATTTTTTTTTTTTCCTGTGATGATGAGCATTTCTTATTTATTACTACCAATTACTATATATTCGAAGGATAACCATTTATTAATAATATTGTTACCAGTAAGAGAGAGAGAGAGAGAAATAAACGACATGTAGACAGACAGATGGGGGAAGGAGAGATAGGGACTTGAAAAAGCACTGAATTAAATAAAAATAGAGAAAGAGAAGGAAAAGGAGGTGAGGCGATTCTTAAAAATAGAGAAAGAGAAGGAAAAGGAGGCGAGGCGATTCTAGAGAGAGAGAGTTCCTTGAAAAAAATCCACAAAATTCAGGTATTTATAGGTACCATAAGTGCACTTGAGCCTCTGCAGTGAAGAACTACCCACCACCTATAAGTAAAGGAGATAGCTAGCACCACAAGTTGAAACTTAAAGGGCTCGCCGCACCCTTTTGGATTTCCTTTCTTCACTTGTTAATTTCTTTCGTTATTTATGCCATATCTTAGCTCTTTCGAAGATATTCTCTTTTCTGATCCTTTTTGGTTTCTCTAATTTCGAAGGCCTACCCCCCTAAGCTAGCTTCATATAGCCTTTGCTCTTGAGTCTTTCCTTGCTTATTCCACAAGTTATTCAGTCTGCTTACCTATCCCTTGTCTTCCCCCCCCTTCTCTCTATATATACGTACAATCCCTTTTCCAATCCCAACTGAAGTTGCAGCCTGTGTTGCCCTTTAAGGTTCTCTCTAACCTCGTTTTTTCTCCTCTTGTTGTGTTTAATTTTATTACAAATAGTTACACACGCACACATATATATTATGGGAGAAGAGAGAGTGAATATGATAGTGGTTAGAGAATTTGATCCAAGAACAGATGGATTTGGTGTTGAAGAAGTAGAGAGAAGATGTGAAGTTGGTCCCGGCGGCAAGCTCTCTCTCTTTACCGACCTCTTGGGTGACCCAATTTGCAGGGTCCGCAATTCCCCTGCTTTCCTCATGCTGGTACACACGAACATTAGTACTTGTCCATTTTCTGTGAAATTTGTCCTTAATTTTTTTCCTTCTTACCTGCTAGTTACTACCACTACCTTCGAGAAAACGAGATTGACTAATCATGTGCAACCATGCCATGTAATATTATTAATAGGTGGCCGAGATAGGAGAAGAGATAGTGGGGATGATAAGAGGTTGCATCAAAACCGTTACATGTGGCAAAAAGCTTTCAAGAACTGTGAAAAACAGCTACTCCTACAATGTCATCAGTAATAATGACCTTTCCAAACCCGTCCCTGTTTACACCAAAGTTGCTTACATTTTAGGCCTTCGTGTCTCTCCTTCACACCGGTAAGTACTCCTAGCCTGCATATTCATCTTAGTACACCACTGTTTTTTCTAATTATTTTCTTTTTCCCTGAAATATCCCAATCAAGAAATGACCCCATATCCTCACATCTACTTGTAATTCCAAACGAATCAACTTTGATGCTAATGCTATGTTTTGTTCTTTTGCATTTTGTCGTCAACTTGATCGGATTGAAGAGATGGATTTACTTTACGTTATGAAAAGAAAGTTGTACAAAAAAAATGCTGATTTTCGTTCCCCTATACAGTGAAAGACCGGCTGTAATTAATTATTATAATTAAATGACATATCCCCTCTAATTATTGGGTCGAACCATTTTAATATTATTATTAAGACATAGTAACATCTCTTGTAACATCTCTTATGTTTTGTCTTCAATGCTCAATAATAATGATGATGCTAATTAATATTAATAATTGTATCCTTTTCATTTAATTTAATCCAATCTTTTTCTCAGGAGGATGGGCATAGGCCTAAAATTGGTACATCAAATGGAAGCTTGGTTTCGTCAAAACGGCGCTGAATATTCCTACATAGCAACTGAAAACGACAACCACGCTTCCGTTAAGCTCTTCACCGACAAATGCGGCTACTCCAAGTTCCGTACTCCCTCAATCCTAGTCAACCCGGTCTTCGCTCACCGGGTCCCTGTATCAAACCGTGTAACAATCATCAAACTCACCCCGTACGACGCCGAGTTGCTGTACCGACGACGATTCGCCACCACCGAGTTCTTCCCTCGGGACATCGACTCCGTCCTCAAGAACAAGCTGAATGTGGGGAATTTCTTGGCCGTGCCACGTGGCAGTTTAAACTCCGGATTGTGGGCCGGGTCGGAAAACTTTCTATCCGACCCGCCGGAGTCGTGGGCTGTGCTCAGCGTGTGGAACTGCAAGGATGTTTTCAGGCTTGAAGTGCGTGGCGCGTCGCGCGTGAAGCGGACATTTGCTAAAACAACGAGAGTTGTCGACAAGGCGTTGCCATTCTTGAGGTTGCCTTCGGTGCCTGCGGTGTTTAGGCCCTTCGGGTTGTATTTTATGTATGGTTTGGGGGGTGAAGGACCACGCGCAGCTAAAATGACGAAAGCGTTGTGTGGTCACGTGCATAACTTGGCTAAAGAGAGTGGATGTGGAGTGGTGGTTACTGAGGTAGCAAATCGCGAACCGCTTAAGTTAGGAATACCGCACTGGAAAATGCTATCGTGCGCAGAGGATTTGTGGTGTATTAAGAGGCTCGGGGAGGACTATAGCGACGGGTCTGTTGGTGACTGGACTAAATCACCACCCGGCTTGTCAATTTTTGTTGACCCTAGAGAGTTCTAAACACTTTCGCAGTAGAAAAAGAAAGAAAACTCTTTACACGGAAATCAAATGTTTTTTTTTTTTTAGAAATTTTTTTTGTAGTGTCTTAGTAGGGTCTTCGATCGTGGAGAATTTTCGGGGATGGAAAAAAAGGGAATGAGAAGATATGGGGTTCTGTTGTAAAAAACGGGGAATATCCTCACTTTCAATAATCCTCTCAACTTTTGTAAATGGATGTGGCTTTTTAGATCCTCTCTCAGCCAAACACAGCATAAGTTTCTTGTGGGGATAATATGGTAATCTTATTCGTCAATCAACTTTTATTTATTTATATATATACACATATATTCGAAAGCCTGCTAGGTGGTTCGTTGATGAAATTGAGATGAGAAAAAATCATGTGTGAATCGGAATAAACCACTCACAGGTGAGTGCATGCAAGAACTTTTTGGCCGTATCATTTGCATGCCTTTTTCTTGATTATATACCTCATCTAATTATCTTGATGATCTTTTCCTTTGTTAATTGGGTTCGTAGTATCTTTCTAATTAGGGTCAGTAGACGGCAAATAACAAGGCCTGTCCTCGGGCACACTGGACCACCTATGTCCTAATGAGGGGCATGGTTGTCTTTGGCCTGTCCGAATTATATATTCATATGACAAGATATATGGTCATAATGGGCAACTTTTATGGGTGAACTTAAATTTGGTGGTGCAGGGGTATATTTTTGCTTTTTATTTATTTAATTATTATATATACGATTGAAATTGACGGGAGATTTGGCTTTTAGCTGCTGTGGGTTTGCCTTCTTTTGCAATGGGGGCGAGATGTGATAGTACGAGTGGGTATGAGGTATTTTCTTCCCCGTCTTTACCTCCATAGGGGCCCCTTCTCTTTTTTCCTCGTTTTGGTGGCTTTAGTTTGGAACCATGGCGTATGGTCCATACAGGAGGTTCCGAGGCTGTGGCGTTTTTTAATCCAACCCAAAACATTATGATATATATATATCTCCCCTAAAGAAATGTGGGTGCCTTAATCACGTCTTCATCGTCCATTCTCAATAATATTAATGTAACAGAAGAAAATTCTACGTACTAAAAGCACGGTCCTCAGGCTACACACATGACAAGCACGTCCGTTTCTATCTTTTTATTTTGCTTTCTTCTCTAATTGCTTTTCTAGTCAATGGATTGGGATCATACACTTCTATGATGGGGAATCATCCTATGTTACCAGCAATAAGTTGTCTGGCTTTGACAATTCTATGTATGTGTACATGATTGTGATGATACTGCACGGTGCACATATAAATTAAATGAACAATTGAGCTTAATAATTGTGTAATTATTTCACAGTGTTTCTTCGTTTTTCCTTCAAGATTAAAATAAGAGTAAGGGAAAGGTGCATATATCAAAATTAAAATAGGTTTAACATGCACTAAGTTCGCCTGTTATATATAAAAGGCACCAAGTCAATGCATGACTCACCAACTTCACGGGATTTTGCACTAAAAGTAGGACACGAATTATCATGATCAGACGAGGGATATATATATGGATGAGAAAGAAATTGTTATTACACACCCCCCCCCCCCATTTCCCCCTCCGATTTTTTTTTTTTTCTGTGATGATGAGCATTTCTTATTTATTACTACCAATTACTATATATTCGAAGGATAACCATTTATTAATAATATTGTTACCAGTAAGAGAGAGAGAGAGAGAAATAAACGACATGTAGACAGACAGATGGGGGAAGGAGAGATAGGGACTTGAAAAAGCACTGAATTAAATAAAAATAGAGAAAGAGAAGGAAAAGGAGGTGAGGCGATTCTAGAGAGAGTTTTTTCCTTGAAAAAAATCCACAAAATTCAGGTATTTATAGGTACCATTAGTGCACTTGAGCCTCTGCAGTGAAGAACTACCCACCACCTATAAGTAAAGGAGATAGCTAGCACCACAAGTTGAAACTTAAAGGGCTCGCCGCACCCTTTTGGATTTCCTTTCTTCACTTGTTAATTTCTTTCGTTATTTATGCCATATCTTAGCTCTTTCGAAGATATTCTCTTTTCTGATCCTTTTTGGTTTCTCTAATTTCGAAGGCCTACCCCCCTAAGCTAGCTTCATATAGCCTTTGCTCTTGAGTCTTTCCTTGCTTATTCCACAAGTTATTCAGTCTGCTTACCTATCCCTTGTCTTCCCCCCCCTTCTCTCTATATATACGTACAATCCCTTTTCCAATCCCAACTGAAGTTGCAGCCTCTGTTGCCCTTTAAGGTTCTCTCTAACCTCGTTTTTTCTCCTCTTGTTGTGTTTAATTTTATTACAAATAGTTACACACGCACACATATATATTATGGGAGAAGAGAGAGTGAATATGATAGTGGTTAGAGAATTTGATCCAAGAACAGATGGATTTGGTGTTGAAGAAGTAGAGAGAAGATGTGAAGTTGGTCCCGGCGGCAAGCTCTCTCTCTTTACCGACCTCTTGGGTGACCCAATTTGCAGGGTCCGCAATTCCCCTGCTTTCCTCATGCTGGTACACACGAACATTAGTACTTGTCCATTTTCTGTGAAATTTGTCCTTAATTTTTTTCCTTCTTACCTGCTAGTTACTACCACTACCTTCGAGAAAACGAGATTGACTAATCATGTGCAACCATGCCATGTAATATTATTAATAGGTGGCCGAGATAGGAGAAGAGATAGTGGGGATGATAAGAGGTTGCATCAAAACCGTTACATGTGGCAAAAAGCTTTCAAGAACTGTGAAAAACAGCTACTCCTACAATGTCATCAGTAATAATGACCTTTCCAAACCCGTCCCTGTTTACACCAAAGTTGCTTACATTTTAGGCCTTCGTGTCTCTCCTTCACACCGGTAAGTACTCCTAGCCTGCATATTCATCTTAGTACACCACTGTTTTTTCTAATTATTTTCTTTTTCCCTGAAATATCCCAATCAAGAAATGACCCCATATCCTCACATCTACTTGTAATTCCAAACGAATCAACTTTGATGCTAATGCTATGTTTTGTTCTTTTGCATTTTGTCGTCAACTTGATCGGATTGAAGAGATGGATTTACTTTACGTTATGAAAAGAAAGTTGTACAAAAAAAATGCTGATTTTCGTTCCCCTATACAGTGAAAGACCGGCTGTAATTAATTATTATAATTAAATGACATATCCCCTCTAATTATTGGGTCGAACCATTTTAATATTATTATTAAGACATAGTAACATCTCTTGTAACATCTCTTATGTTTTGTCTTCAATGCTCAATAATAATGATGATGCTAATTAATATTAATAATTGTATCCTTTTCATTTAATTTAATCCAATCTTTTTCTCAGGAGGATGGGCATAGGCCTAAAATTGGTACATCAAATGGAAGCTTGGTTTCGTCAAAACGGCGCTGAATATTCCTACATAGCAACTGAAAACGACAACCACGCTTCCGTTAAGCTCTTCACCGACAAATGCGGCTACTCCAAGTTCCGTACTCCCTCAATCCTAGTCAACCCGGTCTTCGCTCACCGGGTCCCTGTATCAAACCGTGTAACAATCATCAAACTCACCCCGTACGACGCCGAGTTGCTGTACCGACGACGATTCGCCACCACCGAGTTCTTCCCTCGGGACATCGACTCCGTCCTCAAGAACAAGCTGAATGTGGGGAATTTCTTGGCCGTGCCACGTGGCAGTTTAAACTCCGGATTGTGGGTCGGGTCGGAAAACTTTCTATCCGACCCGCCGGAGTCGTGGGCTGTGCTCAGCGTGTGGAACTGCAAGGATGTTTTCAGGCTTGAAGTGCGTGGCGCGTCGCGCGTGAAGCGGACATTTGCTAAAACAACGAGAGTTGTCGACAAGGCGTTGCCATTCTTGAGGTTGCCTTCGGTGCCTGCGGTGTTTAGGCCCTTCGGGTTGTATTTTATGTATGGTTTGGGGGGTGAAGGACCACGCGCAGCTAAAATGACGAAAGCGTTGTGTGGTCACGTGCATAACTTGGCTAAAGAGAGTGGATGTGGAGTGGTGGTTACTGAGGTAGCAAATCGCGAACCGCTTAAGTTAGGAATACCGCACTGGAAAATGCTATCGTGCGCAGAGGATTTGTGGTGTATTAAGAGGCTCGGGGAGGACTATAGCGACGGGTCTGTTGGTGACTGGACTAAATCACCACCCGGCTTGTCAATTTTTGTTGACCCTAGAGAGTTCTAAACACTTTCGCAGTAGAAAAAGAAAGAAAACTCTTTACACGGAAATCAAATGTTTTTTTTTTTTTAGAAATTTTTTTTGTAGTGTCTTAGTAGGGTCTTCGATCGTGGAGAATTTTCGGGGATGGAAAAAAAGGGAATGAGAAGATATGGGGTTCTGTTGTAAAAAACGGGGAATATCCTCACTTTCAATAATCCTCTCAACTTTTGTAAATGGATGTGGCTTTTTAGATCCTCTCTCAGCCAAACACAGCATAAGTTTCTTGTGGGGATAATATGGTAATCTTATTCGTCAATCAACTTTTATTTATTTATATATATACACATATATTCGAAAGCCTGCTAGGTGGTTCGTTGATGAAATTGAGATGAGAAAAAATCATGTGTGAATCGGAATAAACCACTCACAGGTGAGTGCATGCAAGAACTTTTTGGCCGTATCATTTGCATGCCTTTTTCTTGATTATATACCTCATCTAGTTATCTTGATGATCTTTTACTTTGTTAATTGGGTTCGTAGGATCTTTCTAATTAGGGTCAGTAGACGGCAAATAACAAGGCCTGTCCTCGGGCACACTGGACCACCTATGTCCTAATGAGGGGCATGGTTGTCTTTGGCCTGTCCGAATTATATATTCATATGACAAGATATATGGTCATAATGGGCAACTTTTATGGGTGAACTTAAATTTGGTGGTGCAGGGGTATATTTTTGCTTTTTATTTATTTAATTATTATATATACGATTGAAATTGACGGGAGATTTGGCTTTTAGCTGCTGTGGGTTTGCCTTCTTTTGCAATGGGGGCGAGATGTGATAGTACGAGTGGGTATGAGGTATTTTCTTCCCCGTCTTTACCTCCATAGGGGCCCCTTCTCTTTTTTCCTCGTTTTGGTGGCTTTAGTTTGGAACCATGGCGTATGGTCCATACAGGAGGTTCCGAGGCTGTGGCGTTTTTTAATCCAACCCAAAACATTATGATATATATATATCTCCCCTAAAGAAATGTGGGTGCCTTAATCACGTCTTCATCGTCCATTCTCAATAATATTAATGTAACAGAAGAAAATTCTACGTACTAAAAGCACGGTCCTCAGGCTACACACATGACAAGCACGTCCGTTTCTATCTTTTTATTTTGCTTTCTTCTCTAATTGCTTTTCTAGTCAATGGATTGGGATCATACACTTCTATGATGGGGAATCATCCTATGTTACCAGCAATAAGTTGTCTGGCTTTGACAATTCTATGTATGTGTACATGATTGTGATGATACTGCACGGTGCACATATAAATTAAATGAACAATTGAGCTTAATAATTGTGTAATTATTTCACAGTGTTTCTTCGTTTTTCCTTCAAGATTAAAATAAGAGTAAGGGAAAGGTGCATATATCAAAATTAAAATAGGTTTAACATGCACTAAGTTCGCCTGTTATATATAAAAGGCACCAAGTCAATGCATGACTCACCAACTTCACGGGATTTTGCACTAAAAGTAGGACACGAATTATCATGATCAGACGAGGGATATATATATGGATGAGAAAGAAATTGTTATTACTGAAACTGGTTGAGGAGTGCTCTAAGTATATACGTATTTAGCAAGGGGTAAAGAATTGTAAATGCTTCTATAATTTTTTTTTTGTTTTTACCATTTAATACTTGATTTTTATTTATTTATTTTTCATAAATCATTTCGATTTATCTCAAATAAATGTCCGGAGACTTGATGTCTACAAAGATATTAAGAAAAAGAAGCGCGCCTAAATGTCAATGGTGTTCTTGTCGCCAGTTAATAATTTCTTACAATCAAGAAAACGTACTTAGTGATTTCCAGCTGTTTAGATGAGAAAGGTGAAAACCCATAGATAGAAAAACTAAGGCAGTCCAAATATCCAATCCAATGAGGGATGATGATGATCCTTAGCTCTATCCGACCAACCGAGCTGGACGGACCGTGGTAATTAAGCCGGAAACTGTTTGATTCCAATCTTCACTGGTAACTCATCATGAACTGTCATCTTTAACGGTCTTGGAAAAAACAAAGAGGTCTTGTCATCTTTCAATAATGTCGGGATCCATGTTTCCTATCTATCTCTTTATTGATAACCTTAATCACCCGCCTTTGTATTTTCCTTGTATACACGTCTTTTCACGTCATTCCCAGTTAACTGGTTTGGTAGCATGGAAAGTGGAAATCCATGTAGTACTGGCGAGTTCAGTTCACACTGCTGGCTTTGAAATGATCGATCTATGCCGTTTGGCTAGCTGTTGTGAATTAGGCTAGGCTGATAGGTGTGAAAGTGGATGATGTTAGTCAAGTTTTGACTAGCTAGGGTTGTCCTGATCTCTATGTATTTCATGCAAAACCTAATTAATGTCATCAATTTATGGAAGGAAGCTCGCCCTGCTGCTCGCCCATGAAGCACGTTGAGCTTCCAAGGAAATAGTGTCTCCTTTCAAGAAGATATATATCTATATATATATATATATATATATATTAAAAGAATAATTTCAAGTTTGGAAAAGACAACAGCCCTTGTTGTTCTGGTCATTCTTTGAGGGATATATATTGACCTGAACATATATAAGTGGATTAGGTAAAAGCAATGGTAGGAGAGGTATCATTAGTCGTCAATAAGATTCGGTCGGCCTTTGGCTTCTTTACCTTTGCTAGTCTTCTTAGCAAGTCGTCGATGACTAAAGTGATCTATCTTCTTAACACAGACTTTAGGAGTTAGGACTAAAGTTCAGTTGGAAATTACTGAATAATAATTAGAACAAAGATGTTAGGCAGTTTATGATATGCAGCATTACATAATTATTATATCGACAGATTAGAGAAAATGTTATTAAAAGTATTTTTCTATCTAATCTATTTGGACTTGTTCTTTTAGAATCTAAATAAAGATAGATAACATGGAAAGAAACGACAACAATTTTAACCTATGTTTACTAATTAATGCCCTTTAGCATGGATCATGAATGCTTTGTTTCTATAAAAAAAATAAAAAATTAAAAAAGAAGAATAACATCTCTATTCATAAGTAGTTAATTTATGCAAAAGCCTTAACCACATTGATTAATTTGAATGAATTGGAGTTGCCACACACACATATAATGGTCGATTTTAGTTCACTATTTTAAAGTCCAATTCGATGGCTTGGCCAATTAACCTTTAACTAAGATGATTTAAGATCTAAACTAATCTAATTTTAAATAATAATTAGAGGAGAATTGTATCAGTATATATCTGATTAAAAAACTTAATTAAAACTTGGTTAAAATCTATTTAATTTTTTTATCTTTTTAAAATAAAAATTTAGAATGATTTATAATCAGCTCATCTTATCTTATTCATGACTTATCTTAATTGAACTTTCAGGTTAGATTTAAAAGCTATCTTATAGGTAGGTTGAAGAAGTTGGGTAGATAGTTGAAAGAGAAAATGCCATAAACCGTTCATTTACACCAATTAATATTAATTTTGTTAATTGTTATTTTTTGCATGTATGTTATTGTTTTTCATTTTAATAATGAAATAAAAGTCCATAAAAAAAAATACAAGATGCCAATAATTACTAAAACAATAAAACTAGCAAGTGGGCTCCTATTTTGTTGCGGATTCATTTACAAAACTTTGTGTCATTTTAAATTAGCTCAAATCAATGTTTATGTGAATTTGAATAAATTTTAACAAATATTGATGTTATTATAAAAAGTAAATTAATTATAAATTAAATTTATAAATTATTATTTAGTTTTATTTTCAATTTTATTTTCAATTTTTTAATATTTATTTGAGGAGAAATTGAAATTAGTTTAATTAACATAAATCTTCTTGTGTTGTTGGAATCCATTTAAAGAATATATTTTAAATCTTTAATCACCCATGTTAATTTAAAATAAAATAAAATTTAATGGAATTGATTAAAATATTACTAAGTAAATCACAACATAAAAACAGTGAAAACTAACAAAATGTTTTCGTTGGTAATTTTTACCAATAGCAATAATTCCGTCTCCAATTCTATCGGTTTATACTGATAAACAATACCTGTTGGTGATATAGTTGATATATACCAATGAATTATATTCGTCGGTATGTATCGACTGTATCATTGACAGATTATTTAGTTTTTTTAGAAAGTTGTAATGGTGTGATGAAATGGATTTTTTCAGATGATTTTATCAACGGACTAACCAAGAGATTCAAACCGAGATCTCCATGCAGTAACATGGCACGTTCACCAGTAGAATCATCGATGGACGACTAGATAGAAAGTTTTCGTCGGTGATTCCATTGGTAAAAGTCAATATATACCTATTCTGCCAACACTTTCTTACTCTATTTCTCCTTCTTCCCCATCCCACCTCCCTCCTCCCAAACTGCAACCAATCATCCATCCCAGCTTTCTCCCTCTTCTCAACACAAGCACTCAAGTTTCTTATACTTTTGTATATGGTCACAACATTCGTTCTTATGAATTTTATCATTTTTTTTTTGTAGTTTTAACATTTAGATGTGAATTTTATTATTTTTTTTAGTATAGGTATTTTGTTAACGTATGTACTTGTTTAATTGTTATTTGTCAAAGAAACTTGTAGTATAAACGTATAAGTTTTATAGTTGTTATAGTTTGTTTTAGATTTTGTCAAATTATATTTATTTGTAAACTGTTAAAACTTTATGTGAATTACAACAAATTAGATTTATTGAGATGAAATAAATAATAGCTTATGTAACGGGTTTGTTTTAATTTTTATCAATTATATTGCAAAGTTGTGATTTTCATATATATATATTTGTATGGACATTGACAATTGATAATAAATATTTAACATAAGTTTTTTTTTTAATTTGTTGGATAATATCGGGCAAATCAATATTTTTTTTATGTTTATTTACGTAATATAGTTAATTAATACATGTTGTCGTCATAATTTTATAGAAGTTTGATAAAAGTCATGGATGTATCGAGACTCATCTCAAGGGTTGCGGAGGATAGATTATTGTAACGGGGTTTAGGGTTTTACTAATTTCGCAACATCCTGAGGAATTTTACTGATGGTGGTATTAGGTGTCCATACAGGAATTATAAAAATAAAAAGTTTTTGCATCAAGATGTTATAACGATGCATCTTCTAACCAAAGGGTTCATGGATGATTACTTATATTGGTATGTGATTAGTACTTAAAAGTGCATTTTTATCAAGATTTTATATCGTAGTTTATGCTTTTCATTTCCTTTCCTTTACTTAGTTAACTTTTATCTTATTTATGTTTTTATTTTGTTTATTTATTTATTTTTCTTTTATTATGTTTAGCTAAGTTTATTATGTCAAGGTGAAAAGTTTACACTAATGGTGTAAGAATAAGTATAGTGTAAACTTAACATGGACTTTAATGTTTGATACTAACATGTTTTGTATTTGTTATCTTGTTTACTCTTTAATACTTTGCTTGTTAAATGACTAATTTAGATTTATGTTGTATAATACTTGGTACATTAAATGCCTGGTACTTTCATAGCACAAACTGTGTCATAACCCATTTTTGGGTCTCCGAAATTCATTTTCCTTTTCTTCAAAACAAAAAACTGCATGGTGCCGTTTTAAACAGCACTGTGCAGGTTCTTCTCCTCTGTAAATACAAAGACAGGGGAAAAGAAGATTTTAAATCTTTTCCCACTAACTTTTCTTTCTCTCCACCCCACTTGCCTAAAAAACCTGCATCACCCATACCCATACAACCATACCCTGCAAGATTTATGGAAGGAAAATGAGACGGAGACCCATCCCCTGCACTTGAACAGGGTATGGCAAACCTCTCCCCCGGCTGCCTATAAATACAAGCGGGGAAAAACAGAAGAGGGAGGGGGGGAGAAGAAAGGGAGGAAAAAGAGGCAGAGAAAAAAAGAAAGAAAGAGAAGAGCAGTGACAGGGGGGAAGAAACAGAATCGAATAGAGAAGGAAAACAGGAAAAAAACAACAAAAGAGAAAACATAGGGGCTGATATCTTTGCAGAGAAGGAAGAGGAGCAGCACAACAGCTGCCACCGGGCTTCCAGATGATAGCTTTGCAGAAAAGGAGGAGCAGCACATCAGCTGCCATCTTCCTCCGTTGCTGCAACACTCGTGAATAAGAAGAAGAAGCATGCACCTCTATACGGACAAGAAGAACAGCAGCAGCGCCACCAATGCCATTGCCAAGTCTTGGAAGTGAAAACAAAGAAAGAGAGAAAGGAGGAAGAACAACCAGCTGCTGTCTGCATAGCCGCCACCAGCACCACCACAGAGCCACCGCCAGCTGCCACCATGCTCCCCATCATTGATAACAAACCTGCACCATGAGAAACATAAGAAGAAACATTGAAAAAATAGAAACAGAGGAGAACAAAGCAGAAGAACAAAAACATAGAGAAGAAGAAGAAAGGCCGACCACCATCTGTCGTTGCTGCCACCACTGTCACCTCTCCACCGCTAGCTCATCTACCCAAAGTCTTCTGTTGCAGGTAACACCCTCCCCTCATCTCTATTTTTTCATTTCATTGCTTGCATGCAGAACGTGCACTGTGCATATTTCTGTAAGCAAGCAAAATAATTAACTAGTTATTGTGCATGAGCATAGTAACCAACTAATTATATTTCATGGGTTGGATCATCAACCCAGTCCATGCAGCTGGGCTGAGTACAACCCACAGTATATGGGCCGGGTCAGGCCTAGCCCAGAATGGTTGGGCCAGGTCCGACCCAGTTTTTTTTAAAAGAAAATTCAAAAATATTTTTTGGAATTTTACAATTTTCTCGTGTATTTCTTATGTCATTTTGATTAATATCAAATAGTATTTTTATGTTGCTTAAAATGCAAAATTCGATGTTAAAATACTTGGTTTTCGTCAAAACTTCCAAAATAAAAAAAACTTTGAAAAAAAGAAAAAAAAATGTTTTGTGCATACGGTCAAGTGTCTCAAAGCTAAAAAATCATAGTGTTTTTTATACACCAAAAAACAATGTTTTAGTATTTTGGCTTTAATAACCAATTTATTAAAGTCAAGAGAACATTGGCCAAAATTTCAAAAAATATATTTTTTTATTTTGTTAGTCTTTTAGTATCCAGGGTACGATATTACATGTAATATGTATTTTAGATATTAAATTTATTTATTTTTTCTAACGTTAAAACGGTTAGGTTCTACCCAACTAAGATAAGAACCTCCTTACTAAGGAGGGTTTTTCATGAATCTTAGATAGATAGGACCAACAATTAGAAAACATGACCAAACCTTAAATTTTGATCAGACAAATAAAACAATGCAGCTTACCTTAGGTAGGATGCATTTGGGGTGCTAATACCTTCCCTTTATGCAACTAGTCTCCATACCCGATCTCTAAGACCAGTTAGGGTTCCTAGTGACCAGAATACTAGGTGACAACTCTCATTTCAAATTTTCCACTGATAAAAGACAAGAATTCCTTGTCTTCCCATATTTTCCAGATATACACACTTTAAGTGGGGAGGACGATCACCACGACACCGCACACGTGCGACATAATGACGACTCCACTGGGGACCTTGTGGACTAAGCTTTGTTTTTGTCTAATCATTGTGTTTTATTGTTTGGTTTTGTGTTATTGGTAATTTTCACACTCATTTGCTCATACGCTTTAATTTTATACATATTTGTTCATGCATTATATAAAATTAGTTCATGCATCATTCATATTTGAGGGGAATTATACTAAAAAAAAAACTTTAGGTTAAGTGGGGGACTAACAGCTTACCTTATGACTTTTAGTCAAGGTTTAAGTTTGTGTAAACCCTAACTCTTTGCTGAGAGCTTAAACTAGTAATGATTGGTGCATATGCCATCCCATTACCTACTGAGCCCCAATATTGCCTTCAAGAGGGCGATCACTAGGACAGTAAGAGACCCTTTTGAGACCAGGTAGAAAGCCACTTATCATGGAACGACCCAAACTTATCTTTAGAGTATGAACTCTCTAATATGCATGTATATACATTTGCATCATACACATACATCCATTCATTATAAATAACATACATACATGTATCATGTTGAAATATAGGTCTTCAAAGAGTCTACAACACCAGACTTCGAGCGAGAAACATGGAAGATGAAGAGCACGCTCACCGTAACGCCTATTTTCAAGAAGAGTTGGAGTCTCTAAAGACAAGTGTGGCTTGCCTCACTAGCTTACTCGAGCAAACACTGAGAAATGCTTTTGGTGAAGGTCCTTCTAACCGATCAGTCACCTTTAATCAGATAGCTAAGCCCGAAGAAGGAATGAGTGAGCATGGTCAAGAGCCTTAACATAATCCAACATTTGTACAATCAACAACACCTGCACCAGCCCCTGCAGTCATGGATGCATTTTCTAATGAGTCCCACAAGGCCAAGTCATCTGATAGCATTGATCAAGATAAGATAGAGGCATTAAAGGCCATAATCAGAGTAATTAAGGGGGTAGACTTATATGATCCAGTATGAGCAGCAGAGATGTGTCTGGTCCCAAATGTGGTTGTCCCGAACAAGTTTCGTGTTCTTGAGTTCATCAAATATAATGGAACACAATGCCCCATGACTCATCTCAAATCCTATTGCAATAAAATGGTAGAAGTAGTACATGATAAAAAATTATTGATGCATTTTTTTTCAAGATAGCTTAAGTGGGGCAACATTGAGCTGGTACATGAGATTGGATAACACAAAGATCTAGAGATGGAAAGACCTGGTGGATGCTTTTATCAAGCAGTACAAGTACAACATGGACATTGCTCCCGATAGAACTAGCTTATCCAATCTAGAGAAAAAGGATAAAGAAAGCATAAAGGAATATGCTCAAAGATGGCGAGAATTAGCTGCTCAGGTCCATCCCCTACTTTTGGACAAGGAGATAGTCACTTTATTTGCTAACACACTCAAAGCACCATATTATGAGCATGTGATGGGTAGTTCAGCCCAATAATTCACTGACGTTGTGGTAGTGTGTGAACGTATAGAGCAAGGTGTCAAGAGTGGTAGAATTTTTGCACCCATTAAGAAAATAGGCTTCGAAAGGAAAAAGGTTAACCATATTGGAGACGACTATAAGGGTAGGAAAACGTCATCCCAAAACTACCATACTCCATCCCAAGTTGTTGATATCATAAAACTTGAGCCCTAAAACTTTTAATTTAAAAGCCAAATTGGAAATTACCGAAGGGTCCAAGAACAACTACCTCCATTACCTTGAATGAGATCTACTAGAAGCTAGTAAGCATCAGGCAGGTAGCTCCCAAACCTCTGACGCCCGTGTAGCCACCTTACCCTAATTGGTACAAGCCAGAGCTCACTTGCGAATACCACGCTGGTGTTGCTGGACATAACATCCATACTTGCAACGCCTTCAAGAGAAAGCTTTTGTAACTAATCAAGGCAGGGTGGATAACATTGGAAGATGCTCCTAATGTGAACATGAACCCTCCACCTAATCATGCTTGAGTGGTGGATTAGTAAAGACACTAGAAGTAGAATGCTCAGAAAGCACCAATGATCAAGGCAGAGTGCGAAAAAAAGGCAACCTCAATTTTGAAGGACTTAAATTTTGACCACAGTTTTTGTCCTAACCGTCAATACGACCTCTACAAAAGCTGTTGTGGGAAGGCTAGCTGATTAGTACTTAAAAGTGCATTTTTTATTAAGGTTTTGTGTCATCATTTTGCACTTGAAATATCAATAACTCCTTAACTAAAGCATGTTTTATAATAATATATCTAATAATATAAGATACCTTTAATTTATGGTAAATATTCATTTTAAATGCAGGCCTATCACATAAATAAAAGGATTGATTGATGAATTTAAGAACTGAAAAAACTTAGAAAAGAGATGCTGGTGCAATCCAAACCGG
>NW_011500302.1:164654-165311 GCF_000495115.2 Populus euphratica | reverse complement strand
TTTAACCCATATCTAGAGTTCTAGAAGTCAAAAGCAGCTGAATGTTTTACACAAGAAAGATGAGACAATTACCTACAACTTTCATGTTTGCAACTGGCTCCAATTTGGACGTTATCAATGACGTTTTGGGCAGACAAGAGAAGATAAGAATTGTCACCAAGTCAAGAGTTGATTACCCACTCATTAATTAGTCATCAAATCAATAGTTTCTAATTTTGGGCTATAAAAGGAGGCATTTTCCATGCATTTAGGCATCTTGGTTTCCAGATCAAGATCATGCTCTTCCTTTCTCTCTTTGTATTTTTTATGCTTTGTTTTCATTAATATTAAGTTTATGCCTTTCATTTCCTTTCCTTTACTTAGTTAACTTTTATGTTCTTATTTTGTTTATCTATTTTGCTTTCTTTCATTATGTCTAGCTAAGTTAATTATGTCAAGGTGAAAAGGTTACACTAATGGTGTAAGAATAAGTATAATGTAAACTTAATATGGACCTTAATGTTTGATACTAACATGTTTTATATTTGTTATCTTGTTCACTCTTTAATACTTTGCTTGTTAAATGACTAATCTTGATTTATGTTACATAAGATAGGCAAATTGTTGAATTGATGTGCAATGGAACTTTTGAAGATAAAGATCCTGATAAATCCATTT
>NW_011500302.1:113889-163265 GCF_000495115.2 Populus euphratica | reverse complement strand
TGTGTTTCTTTTTGAGTGATTTTTGCTAGTTTCTCTCACCCCGGTCAAATAGCGGACAATGGTACTCCGTGACTTAAGTCAGTTCTTTCTGTTTCCCATAATAACTGATATTTATGTATATATTTGTGCAATTCTATGAATATTTCTTTCAATTCTCATTTGAAAATGAATACTAATCTTGAAAAATTAAAAAAGTATTTTCTTGCTCTGCCTCATAATGTGATTACAAAAATTTACTGTGCTAGATGTGCAAAATTGAGGTTATTAATGAATCATAGAATTCCTGAAGATATTCGCTGGTTAATTGAATCAATGGTCCAATTATCAGGTGAGTCCTCGAATTCCTTCATTTCACACATGCCTGGAATAGGTAAAAGCACTTTTGTAAAGAAACGTCGTGCAAAATGACTGAAAGTCTGTCATCGATGTGCCAGATAAACTTCTAATGCACAATATCGTTCTTTAGAAATGGTATCTATAAACTGTAAAGATAAAATACAATTCATTAAGGATGGCCTGAGTAAGGAGTCTTTAGATAATCTTCTATTCACTCTTGAGACGCATCCTAGTGGAGATGTGCATCGTGCAATTCATGATTTATAGCCTTATTTTCATAAAGAACATGATCGACTTAGTCTTGGGAATCTGACTAAAAAAGACCCTGTTTGCCAGTTTTTAAGAAAACTGGATGGGAAGCCTATCCCCGACCCATAGAGGGCGTTTAAGCCGTTCTTGGACGTAAAACAAAGGGAAGATGTGAGCCACAATCACAAATACCTGTACATACACATGTTTTTTCAAAAGTAAATAAATAAATAAAAAAAAAGAGAGAGAGAGAGTGTGAGACTCCAGCTGGCCTACATATAGGTGTTATGATTGCCTTTCTAATTTCTCATCTATAAAACCCTCTTTTCCTTCCTTTCATTTCTACTCAACCCATACATTCAACAAATACAGAAGTGTGTAGAAATGGCAAGTTCCTCAAGTCATCAAATAAGAAATATTTGTGTTTTCGGTGGATCTAGTCCTGGGAAAGAAAAGGAGTTTTTAGAATCAGCAAATCATCTTGGTCAGGTGCTAGCTGAGAGAAAGATTCATTTAGTGTATGGGGGAGGCAGTCTTGGGTTAATGGGAGGTGTGTCAATAGCTGCATTTTTAGGAGGTAGTCAAGTTTTAGGAATCGTCCCTGAAGCTTTGGCACAAGGGGACATCATTGGAAAAACAATTGGAGAGGAACTTCAGGTCTCCACAATGTCAGCTCGAATGAATGCAATGTTTAACCATGCTGATGCCTTCATTGCTTTACCAGGTGGTCTAGGCACATTAGAAGAGATCTTTCATATTTCCTCTTGGGCTCAACTGCACATTCACCATAAACCCATAGGTTTGTTAAATGTTAATGGTTATTATGATAAGTTGTTGTCTTTTCTTGATCATGCTGTGGAACAGGAATTTCTAACATCTTCTGCACGACAAATCATAATCTCTGCTACTACTGCTGAACAATTGATTGACCAACTACAATCTTTCATTCCTGTGATTGATCCTTCCATGAGTCGCATAAATTGGTCATCTAAGGAAAGCCGTAAAAAGCTTAGATTGGATTTGAGCCTTCATTTGTGAATTTTTGTGTCTTTTGGTTTTATTATTATGTTTTGTTATTTCTTATTTTTGTTTCAGTGTGTTTCAGGTTTTGTCAGTGTTCGTTATTTCAGGTGATATCTTTTATACTCTATCTTTCTACCTTAGAACATTGAGGACAATGTCTCGTTTTGGTTGGGGGGAGAGGGTAGTAGTTGATAAAAAAAAAAATTGTTTTTCATTTCATAAAGCATGTGCATAATTGTTGTTACTAGGATGGCAGAGTAAAGGAGTTCTTTTGTTAAAGTGACTCTTGAGACGCATCTTAGTAACCATTCTTAACAAGGTCTATTATAATACTTCCTGAAATATTCAGGTTTACAAACTCTCGTATTGTTACCACTTAATTCTGCTCATATACTTATTTAACATGTATTCTTAAACCTTAATTTACACACACACACTTTAACATATGATTGTGGGTTGCATATTGGATTATTACATTATTTATGTTCTTTTGTTAAAGGTAACAACTAAGGGAAAGGGATTGTATATAATTAAAAAGAAAAAAAAAAAAAAAAAAAAAAAAAAAAAAAAAAAAAAAAAAAAAAAAAAAAAAAAAAAAGAAAAAAAAAATGATGATAATAAAAATGTAGATAAGTTTGGTTTCGTAGCCTCCCTAACCTAAGCAATTAAGCCCGAAGGGGTGTTTTAACACCTAATACCCTAAAGTCAACTGACTTGGGAGCTATTGGCCCAACGCTTGTTACATGGGTTGAGGAGAAAAGCTTAAAGGAATCAAACATTGCACTATCTACATATCAGTATCTGCGACCCGAGTTACTAAGCTCGTAGGGGTGTCTTAACACCTAATGCCCTAATACCAACTGGTCTGGGAGTCATTAGCTGAAAGCTCATTACATGGGTTAAAGATGCATGATATTTTTAAATTATATGTATATACATTAAAAAAAAAAGACAAAAATAATAATCCCAACCCAAGGAAGTTAACCTTAAACATTAGAACAAAAATTTTGTTTTCTTCCAAGAAAAGCCCCATAATTATGTGTTGATACATTGAGCACAAAAGAAAGGTTTATTAATATCTTGTTAAGTGGTATTGAGCAGATATATAAATTTAATGAGAGTTTGTTTATCTGGATAGATTAATGGAAGTTAAATGATGAATACCTTGCTTTGTGAAATTTGCAAATTTGTTTTCTATTTTAACGCTTTGATTACTAGGGACTAGTAATAAGCTGGTTGGGGGGTGTGATTAGTACTTAAAAGTGCATTTTTATCATGGTTTTATATCATCATTTTGCACTTGAAGTATCAATAACTCCTTAACTAAAATATGTTTTATAATAATGTATCTAATAATATAAGATACCTATAATTTATGGTAAATGTCTATTTTTAATGCAGGCCTATCACATAAATGAAAGGATTGATTGATGACTTGAAGAACTTAAATTGCAAGGATAAAGAGATGGCCAAACTTAGAAAAGAGATGTCGGTGCAATCCAAACCGGAACACTGTTCGGTAATTGGGTCATATCTGGAGCTACAGATCTCAGATTTAGGTCCAATTTATATGGATGGAAAGGTAAGACATAGGCCTACAACTTTCATATGGAGCCCAAGATCTAAAAAGGCCATTATCAAGTCCAAATTGTAGCAACAACAAAGAAGCCCGAATCTGTCTTCCAGCCCGAGCACTATTCGGTATTTTGGCCATATCTGGAGTTCTAGAAGTCCAAATGAGCTGAAATTTTTACACAAGAAAGCTGAGACAATTGCCTACAACTTTCATGTTTACAACTGGCTCCAATTTTGACGTTATCAATGACGTTTTGGGCAGACAAGAGAAGATAAGGATTGTCACCAAGTCAAAAGTTGGTCACCCACTTATCAATTAGTCATCAAATCAATAGTTCCCATTTTTGGCCTATAAAAGGAGGCATTTGCCATGCATTTAGGCATCTTGATTTCCAGATCAAGATCATGCTCTTCCTTTCTCTCTTTGTATTTTTTATGCTTTGTTTTCATTAATATTAAGTTTATGCCTTTCATTTCCTTTCCTTTACTTAGTTAACTTTTATGTTCTTATTTTGTTTATCTATTTTGCTTTCTTTCATTATGTCTAGCTAAGTTAATTATGTCAAGGTGAAAAGGTTACACTAATGGTGTAAGAATAAGTATAATGTAAACTTAATATGGACTTTAATGTTTGATACTAACATGTTTTATATTTGCTATCTTGTTCACTCTTTAATACTTTGCTTGTTAAATGACTAATCTTGATTTATGTTGTATAACACTTGGTACAACAAATGCTTGGCACTTTCATAGCCCATAATGTATGGTATAACCGACACCTGAGCTATGAAAGGAACTTGATTTGTTGTTAACATAAGTTATAATCATGAATGCTTGACGAGATTTACAAGTATTAGCATTAATTGAATAAGATGACTAATGTAATCATGTTAACAATATATAATCTGATTGGAACCTCCTTTGTGTGTGGTTTCCAATTCAATAATAAGAGTTTATACTATACTTGTTTGATATACCATTAGTGGAACCTCTAACCTTGACATTTGTTATTATCATTGTTTAATCGTTACATTAATTCATCATTTTGCACTTGAAATATCAATAACTCCTCAACTAAAGCATGTTTTATAATAATATATTTAATAATATAAGATACCTTTAATTTGTGGTAAATGTTCATTTTAAATGCAGGCCTATCACATAAATGAAAGGATTGATTGATGAATTTAAGAACTGAAATTGAAAGGACAAAGAGATGACCAAACTTAGAAAAGAGATGTCGGTGCAATCCAAACCGGAGCATTGTAACCTTCAAATTAAATCTTAAACTTTTTTGACCAACTAAGTGTCACTTTATATTTTTCACCAAAATCAAAACAAAAAGTTTTCATCACTTCTGAAAACCTCCCCATAGGAATCACTTGAATTTCTTCAGAATAAGTTTGCTTTGAATCGATGTCAAAATGATTTTTGTGTCTGGAATAGCTTTGAAATTCCAAAATTTTTGCATGAAAACAACTCCTTGTCAAAACCTTTATTTATATAGCCATATCCCCAAACTCGAATTGAACATTTGGGGGCATGATCAAGCTGAGGGGCAATAAAAAAACTCCTGGTAGGGCTGGCTCTATGATTCCCTTTCTAAGAAAAATGTTGGGCACAATTGGCAACCCTTGAGATAAAGGGCGGAGGGCAAAGAAGTATAATGATACCAAGTCCTTCCTAGAGGTCAAGATCACAAGAGGTGACTTGAGTAAGCGAGAGTGAAAAACTAATCGAAGTTTACTACCAACGCTCCAACTTTTGAGAAAGGAAAGACACCATGAAGAAATGGGGACCTATATTTCTCAGGTAAGTATACATGCATATTGTTCATAATGCATTGCTTTCAACATTGTCAGATCTATGTTTCATTATCAACTTTTGGGTAGTGTGTTTTCTAACCCTACCTTTTTTCGAGTGCGCCTTTAAGCCCTCACTTCTTAGGTAGCGCGTTTTCTAACCCTACCCATTTCGAGTGCGCCTTTGAGCCCTCACTTCTTAGGTAGCGTGTTTTCTAATCCTAACTCCTTTCAAGTGCGCCTTTGAGCCCTCACCAACATTTTTCTGGGTAGGTCACTCATTACAACGCAACCAATTCTCTATGTTTTTTTATATGGGTAGGTCACCCATTACAATGAGACCATTCCTCCACTTGGGTAGGTGGTGATTACAATACGGACCACTTTTTCCTTTTCCCATTTTGGGTAGGTCACCCATTACAACTCAACCATTCTCCATGTTTTTTTTATCTGGGTAGGTCACCCATTACAATGAGACCATTCTTCCACTTGGGTAGGTCACCCATTATAATACGATCACTCTTTTCTTTTCCCATTTTAGGTAGGTCAACCATTACAACACAACCATTCTCCATGTTTTTTTTTTATCTAGGTAGATCACCCATTACAATGAGACCACTCCTCCACTTAGTTAGGTCACCCATTACAACACGACCACTCTTCTTTTCTTCTATTTTTGGGTAAGTCACCCATTACAACTCGACCATTCTCCATGTTTTTTTTTATATGGGTAGGTCACTCATTACAATGAGATCATTCCTCCATTTGGGTAGGTCACCCATTACAATACGAGCACTCTTTCCTTTTCCCATTTTGGGTAGGTCACCCATTACAACTCGACCATTCTTCATGTGTTTATCATGGTAGGTCACCCATTACAATGAGACCATTCCTCCACCTGGGTAGGTCACCCATTACAACCCGACCACTTTTTCTTTTCCCATTTTGGGTAGGTCACCCATTACAATTCGACTAAATTCTCCATGTTTTTTTTATCTGGGTAGGTCACTCATTACAATGAGACCATTCGTTCACTTGGGTAGGTCACCCATTACACTAAGACCACTCTTCCTTTTTCTACTAGGGCAGGTCACCTATGAAAATAGACTAGGGTAAGTATGAGTGTGTGGGTTGGTTGCTCCTGAAAATAGACTACTGTGAGCATGTGTGGGCAGGTTGCCGAAGATAATCAGATCATTTTCTTTCCTTTCGTTTTCTTTACAAGTTTACTATGCAAAGTCTTTACTCCGTAAACATTGTAAAGAGGGGGTAACTGTTATAACTTATTTTTGGGTCTCCGAAATTCATTTTCCTTTTCTTTAAAAAAATAAACACTGCACAATGCCGTTTTGAACGGCACTGTGCAGCTTTTTCTCCCCTGCAAATGCAAAGATAAGGGAAAAGAAGATTTTAAATCTTTTCCCGCTAATTTCTCCTTCTCTTCACCCCACTTGCCCAAAAAACCCGCATCACCTATACCCACACAACCATACCCTGCAAGATTTATGGAAGGAAAATGAGATGGAGACCCATGCCCTGCACTTAAACAGGGTATGGAAAACCTCTCCCCTGGCTACCTATAAATACAGGCGGGGAAAAATAGAAGAGGGAGGGGGGGAGAAGAAAGGGAGGGGGAAGAGGCAAAGAAAAAAAGAAAAAAAGAGAAAAGCAGTGACAAGGGGGAAGAAATAGAACCAAATAAAGAAGGAAAACAAAAAAAAAATAATAAAAGAGAAAACATAGGGGCTGATATCTTTGTAGAGAAAAAGGAGGAGTAGCATAGCAGCTGCCACCGGGCTTTCAGCCGATAGCTTTGCAGAGAAGGAGGAGAAGCACAGCAGCTGCCATCTTCCTCCCCTGCTGCAACACCCGTGAACAAGAAGAAGAAGCATGCACCTCTACATGGACAAGAAGAATAGCAGCAGCGCCACCAACGTTGTTGCCAAGTTTTGGAAATGAAAACAAAAAAAGAGAGAAAGGAGGAAGAACAACCGGCTACTATCTGCATAGCCGCTACAAATGCCACCATAGACCCAACGCCACCTACCACCATACTCCTCGTCATTGATAACAGACCTACACCATGAGAAACAGAAGAAGAAATACTAAAAAAATAGAAACAGAGGAGAACAGAGCAGAAGAACAAAAACACAGAGAAGAAGAAGAAAGGCCGACCACCGTTTACCGTTGCTGCCACTACTATCACCTCTCCACCACCAGCTCATCTACCTAAAGTCTTCTATTGCAGTAACACCCTCCCTTCATCTTTATTTTTTCATTTCTTTGCTTGCATGCAGAACGTGCACTGTGCACGTTTCTACAAGCAAGCAAAATAATTAACTGGTTACTGTGCATGAGCACATTAACCAACTAATTATATTTCATGGGTTGGATCATCAGCCCAGTCCATGCGGTTGGGTTGAGTCCAGCCCACAGTATATGGGCAGGGTCAAGCCTAGCCCAGAATGGTTGGGCCAAGTCCGGTCTAGTTTTTTTTAAAAGAAAATTCAAAAATATCTTTTGGAATTTTACAATTTTCCCGTGTATTTCTTATGCCATTTTGATTAATATCAAACAATATTTTTTCGTTGCTTAAAATGCGAAATCCGATATTAAAATATCCGGTTTTCTTCAAAACTTCCAAAATACAAAAAAACTTTGAAAAAAAGAACAAAAATATTTTGTGCATACGGCTAAGTGTCTCAAAGATAAAAAATCATAGTGTTTTTTTATACACCAAAAAACAATGTTTTAGCATGCATTTTGGTTTTAATTACCAGTTTATTAAAGTCAAGAGAACATTGGCCAAAATTTCAAAAAACAACAAAAAATTTATTTTGTTGGTCTTTTAGTATCTGGGGTATGATATTACATGTAATATATATTTCAGATATTAAATTTATTTATTTTTTCTAACGTTAAAATGGTTAGATTCTACCCTACTAAGATAAGAACCTCCTTATTGAGGAAGGCTTTTCTTGAATCTTAGATAGACAGGACTAACAATTAGAAAACATGACCAAACCTTAGATTTTGATCAGACAAATAAAACAATGCAGCTTACCTTAGGTAGGTTGTATTTGGGGTGCTAATACCTTCACTTTACACAACCAGTCTCCATACCCAATCTCTAAGACCAATTAGGGTTCCTAGTGACCAGAATACTAGGTGGCGACTCCCATTCCAAATTTTCCACTAATAAAAGACAAGAATTTCTTGTCTTCCCATATTTCCCAGATACGCACACTTTGAGTGCGGAGGACGATCACCTCGAGGCCGCTCACGTGCGACAAACTGTATGGTATAACCAACACTTGTGCTATAAAAGAAACTTGATTTGTTGTTAACATAAGTTATAATCATGAATGCCTGACAACATTTACAAGTATTAGCATTATTCAAATAAGATAACTAATATAATCATGTTAACAATTTATACTCTGATTGAAAGCTCTTTTTTGTATGGTTTGTAATTGAATAATAAGAGTTTATACTATACTTGTTTGATATACCATTAATGGATCCTCTAACCTTGATATTTGTTGTTATCATTGTTTAATTCTTACATTGATCTTCCATCTTAAATTTCTTATTGACTTCTTCTTCTTCGACCACCACCACCACCACCACTACTATTATTAGTACTACTATTTTTACTATTACTATTACTATTACTATTCCTGTTATTTTTATTGTTGTTGTTGTTGTATTATTACCCTTGTCTTGCCGGGTTATTTATTATTTTGACACTCCTACACTTAGAAGAAGACATCAATCTTTTAATCGTATCAGTATGCATACGGAGAACTATTTGTTGCTAACGAGAGCATGATAGAAAGGGTGGTTAGGTTAACTTCTAGTTGTAGCAACATACATGAAGTTGGAAATGACAATAGTAATTCTTACAGGAATATGGTTATGGATGCACTGAAAATGAGTGAAGATAATGTTAGTGAATATCCAATCATAGAAGAAGAATCTAATGCAAATACAACAAGGTTTTTTTATTTGTTGAAAGATTCTAACAAACTATTATGGGATGGCTGCACGAACCAAAGTAAATTATTGGTTCTAGCACAGGTGTTCACCATCAAGTCAGATCATGGGTTGAGTGAGGCCGGTTATGACAAGATTATTGAATGGGCGAGAAGCATTTTACCTGAAGGGAACAACTGAAAGAGAACTTCTATGTGGGCGAGAAGCATTTTACCTGAAAGGAACAACTGAAAGAGAACTTCTATGCTGCCAAATTCAATATGAAACCCCTCAGTTTAGGATACTAGAAAATTAACATGTTTCTTAACTTTTTCATGTTATACTACCTTGAAAATGCTGAGCTGACTGAGTGCATGACATGTAGGCATTCCTGTTATAAACCTAAAATCGGCAAAGGAAAGACTCTCATGGCATATTAAAAACTTAGATACTTTTCAATCACACCTAGACTACAAAGGTGACTCATGTCACCAAGGACTGCTAAGCATATGACATGGCACCAATTATATCATGCGGTTGATGAAGTGATGGTGTATATTTTTTACGGCAAAACATGGAAACACTTTAACAGTGTCTATCCATATTTTTTAGTTAAATCAAGAAACATGTGTCTTATGTTGTGTACAAATGGATTCAACCCATTCGGGGCATTTTCTGCTTCTTATTCTTGTTGGTCAGTCATACTGATGGTTTATAACTTGCCATCGAGAATGTGTATGAAGCCGGAGTTCATTTTTTTCTATGATCATACCAGGTCCGAACAGTCCGGGATGGAATATAGATGTTTGTCTTTGACCGTTGATTGATGAATTGATACAGCTGTGGTCCTCAGGAGTTTTGACATATGATATCTCGAGGAAACAAAATTTTGTTATGAGAGTAGCTTTTATGTGGACTATCAATGATTTCCTAGCTTATGGAATGGTTTCTGGTTGGAGCACGCATGGAAAACTAGCATGTCCATACTATATGGAGAACAATAAGGCATTCATACTAACAAACGAGGGTAAAGCTTATTTTTTTAAGATTTGGGCTTGAAAACGGCAGAACTGAGTCTTTGACTTCATATGAAAGTTGTAGGTCTATGTCTTACCTTTCCATCGATATAAAATGGACCTAAATCTGATATCTACAGCTCCAGATATGATCAAATTACTGAACGGTGTTCGAGTTTGGAATGCACCAGCAACACTTTGCTAAGTTTGGCCTTCTTTTTATCCTTTCAATTTCAATCCTTAAACTCATCAATCAATCCTTTTATTTATGTGATAGACTTGCATTTAGGATGAACATTTATCATGAATTAAAGGTATATTATATTTTGACTTGCTAATATAAAACATGCTTTTGTTAGGGAATTTAATGATACTTTAGGTGCAATATGATGACATAAATCCTTAATGAGAATGCACTTTTAAGTACTAATCATATCCTGCTTGTTTACAACATTGAAAGAGTGCAGGTAGCCTCTTGGGTTTGTGGAGCAAACTAGTTGTAGGCAAACACGAGTAAATCAATGAGTGAAAGGGTTAAGTCTAGTGGGACTAGATTGTTGTATGGGGGTTGAAATTTTCAACAAGAAATTAACCTTATGACACCAACCATGGGGTTTAGACTATGGGTGGCCAATTTTAGTTTTGATTTAAAGGAATTTTGAAATTTTTATATAGATTGTCCTAATTTTTTTTGTTATGAATTAATGTGTAAGTTAATTAAATATGATTTTATTCAGGTTGTTTTATACATGGGTTTTTTATTAACATGTTTTGAAATAGTATGGAAATGTGAGATAATAGGTGTTTAGAATTTGATAAAGTAAATTGTTAAATTGATTAAATTATTGGGGAATTTATGCTAGAAAGGGTATTATTAGTAGTTTAATTGATGAATTTAAAGTCAGCCATGGATTTTTAAACCATGGGTGGCTGGCCATGTTAATATGATTAGAGAAGTTTTAAAAATGGATATATTTTAGGGTTAATTACGTGTATGATTTTGGTTATGTGATATGATTATAACTAGTATGTTAGGTTTGGATTATGACCATTCAAGTTAAATAATGAGGTATAAATTCTTGTTTATTTGTTCAGGGAGGATGGGTTTGTGAAGTTTCTATGAAATTGATTGGTCAAATTAGTGCCCACCAAGTCTTTGACATAAAACATTATTGAAGAAATGCTAAATATTGAGAATTATTAATGAAATATTAAATATTAAAAGTCATTGATGAAAAGGGTAGTACACTAAAATGGAATATGGAACTTATCGACAAAATACTCACATATAGAGATTGGGTTATGGAAATTTAATGATGAATGCTTTAATAAAATAGATAAATTAGTAAGTGAAAAATAACATAATAGGATGTTCGCATGTGCTGTACTTATAAAGTGTAATGATGATAATCCTCCTCCTGGATTGGGTTTCGGGTGGTATGGAAAGAATAATGAATTTTTATCCTTTTATGGTTTAAAAAGTTTGGAGTCGTTACTTCATATTTTGATCACTAGAAATCTCAACTAATTTGCAAATTCTACATAAGAAAATTAATTATGTATAAGGAGGGTAATATCATCCCTAATACATTTAAGGTAAGCTGTATTTTTTATTTATATAATTATTTCTAAGGCATTGTTATATTTTTCTAACTATTAATTTGTCTGCTAGTTAAAGCAGTTCTATCCCAACAGAGAAAACCAACAGAGAAAACCATGACTTTATGGGTCAAGTCTTATTAATCTAAAGCCATAATATATTTTTTGTATTTGTTTCTTTTAACATGAGAAATACATCTTATGTATAAGTTCATAATCCTTGATATTAGAAATAAACAAATTAGTTTTTTGATTTTTTTAAAATTTAAATCAAGTTCTCATGGCTTTAATAAACATGTTATTAAATCCATAATTCATGTAAAATATAAAAACTACTTTTTTTAATTTTTTGGTATGCTAAATCATGCATTATTTTTCTGTTTTTTTCTTTTATTTAATAAAAATGCAAGTGTGATTTTTTGAAGAAACTTGACTATATACAATTTAAAACATAAATATATATTTTGTGAAAGAAGAATTTTTTTTAAAATTAGTTTATTTAATACCGAAAAAATATTTTATATATGTTGATGAATTTATTTATATAACGCATGCTTACAATTTCAACATGTAAAAACTCTAAGCTTTTTTTAAAATGTTTTTTTTTTATTTAGTATGCCTTTCTATTGTTAACTACACAACCTTACTTAATTCTTCCATCTATAAATTCTACAGATCGCCATATGGCAAGTACCTCTATGGAGAGGCCAAATCCTTGTGTTATATGTTGATTATTGGGATGGGATTTTCAGGGTAAAATACAATTTTAAAGCTAATTCATTGATGATAACCCAATTTTAAGCTTGTTTTGTATGCTTTATGTTCTATGTAGTTCGAAGGATATTCCACAAACAAAATAAATGGTTGACTTCATAATTGTTTACATGTTATTAATTATGTGTAAAACAAGTATAACTTTTAATTCAACCATTTTATATATGGATAAAACTTTGTGGAATGTTCTATTGTGCATATTATATAAGAGGTTAGCAAGCTTTAACTAGCTAAGGTCATTTATTTTATTTTTCTTGTTATTTTTATATTTTATTTATTTAGGTTTCAAGATTGTAATACAACTAGAAAATTAAAGAATATTAATAAAATATTAAGTCAACATTTAGAAAAAAATTTGTAGATATTAAAAATTGATAATAAAATATTATCGTCAGGAAATTATCAACAATTTCTAATACCAATATAATTGATGATGGAATATTTTATCATTAATTTTTATTAAAAAAATTATTGTTAGTAAAAATTACTGATAGATTCTTTGATGAAATAAAAAAAATTAAAAACTTGAAATTGCCAACAAAAATTTCATTGTAATTTTCAAGTTTTTGTTTTAAGAAGAGGATAATTGCTAATTGGTAAATTGCTCAAGAAGTAAAGCATAGGGCTCACATCACTAATAGAATAGCAGTTGACATTGAAGAGAAATCAAGAAAATTTAACATACAAGCTGTAGAAATCTACATTGATATAGATGGAAAGACATGATTGAGAATTTTAAAACTTGAAAGGAAAAAATTGATATAAAATTTATGAGGATACAAGTTTTCTAAAGTTGTCTGGTGGCACAAAGCTTACCTTCTAATGACTTGGTACTTGCTGATTCGCCTTGCCCTATAGTAGTAGAGTGTATGAAATATGTAGAGATATGTATTTTTGGTTTGGTCAGTTTTTATTTAAAACAATAATCAATTTAAAAAGAAAATTAAAATTGATTTAAACCAACCAGTTTCGATTCGATTCGGTTTGGTTAATTGAAGGGAAAAATCAGAAAAAACTAGTTAATTTTTTTGGTTTTTGGGCTTTTTTGTAACTTTTGATGGATTATTTAAAAGGCTTGTAATTGACATAAAAAACTTATATTCATTGTTTAACTTTTTTTTATTAGAATTCATCTCAAATGATAGGAGAGATATCTTTTAATTTGCACCAATGGTTTTCTCAAACCAATCAACCCTAATCAAAATCCAAAATAAAATTATAGAACAAATAACATGGAAAATAATTAAGACCTTAAAAACAATGGGTTTAAACCAACAAAACAATGCCTTTGATAAAACTAAAGAAATATAATTTGCAGGAGTACGTTGAAATTGAAATAAAATGCATTAACTGTCTTTATCATAGCACCCACAAAAACAAAAGAAAAGAAAAGATGCTGCTATTTTAGTATTATTGTTAACTAAATCATATGTCTTTAACATTTTATTGCTTGTATTTTCTCATAAACAAAGTGAGAAGAAACTATAGAGAAAAAAAACCAACTATTAAGGCGTGCAAGCATGGACATTAAAACTGCATCTGATTCTCTTGAATAGTTCACTTGATAAGTTTAACAAAATAAGTTAATAAAAACTAATAAAAACTAAAAAGAAGATAACAAAAATAATTTAGATTAGAGAATAGGCAACATCAAACTTCTCATCCAACTTGGAGAGACAAAGAACTTGAAGGAGCGACTACTAGTTTTAATTTAGAGATAGAAAAATTGAGAGATGAAGATTTGATCAAGAGATTGAACAAAAAGGAAGGGGGGCAACTAGGTTTGCTAGGGTTAGAAGAAGAAATTAAAAGGTAGATCTGTAGATGAGAGAGATGAAGATTTGATCGAGAGATTGGACAAGAGGAAGGGGGTGGTGGCTGGGTTTGCTAGGGTTAAAAGAAGAAACTAAAAGATAGATATGTAGATCATAGATGAAGATTTGATTGAAAAATTGAATAAGAGGAACGGGGCGGTGGTTGGGTTTGTTATTTCTATGGTTAAAAGAAGAAACCAAAAGATAGATATATAGATGAGAGAGATGAAGATTTGATCGAGAGATTGAACAAAAAGGAGGGTGGCGGCTAGGTTTGCTAGGGTTAGAAGAAAAAACTAAAAAGTAGATCTATAAATGGGAGAGATGAACATTTGATCGAGAGATTGAACAAAAAGGAGGACGCAGCGGCTAAGTTTGCTAGAGTTAGAAGAAGAAACTAAAAAGTAGATATGTAGATGGGAGAGATGAAGATTTGATTGAGAGATGGAACAAGAGAAAGGGGGGCGGCTAGGTTTGCTATTGCTAAGATTAAAAGAAGAAACTAAAAAGTAGATCATGGATAGGAGAGAATAAAGATAAAGATTTGATTGAGAGATTGAACAAGAAGAAGTGAGGGGGGAAAGGGGGCGGCTAGGTTTGCTAGGTTGGAAGAAGAGATTAAAAAATAGATATGTAGATGAGTTTAGAAACTATTTATAGTACCGGTTTTTTTATTTCTATTTAAACTAATTCAACTTAGTTTATTTGATTTTAGCCTTTTAAAATAAAAACCAAATCAAATTATTTTTTAATTTTTTTAATTAGTTTAATTAGTTTTTTTATATATAATTTGATTTTTTTATTATCTTAATTTAATTAGTTTTTTTATTTTTTCACTCATCTCTATGTAGGCCTTGATGGCACTCGAAGGATGAAAAAGTTGTTACTTAATTACAGCAAGTCTAATAGGGAGATAAGACACCATGGGACTTGAAACAAGGATGCATAGAACCGCTGGATAATTGAATGCATGGGTGGTCTATCTTCCACATTTTCTTTGACACGTATGATGACCTCGTCTCTCTAGCAAATCTACAGCTGTCCCTTGATTTCAACTATCTCATGCCTTCAACAAATTTAAAGTGCACACACATCTTTTAGACTTCAACGATAGTTTCTAACCAAATGCATAGATGAAAAATAATTCTCGAGAAAATATATTGCTTACACTTGTGAAAAATATTTGACATATCTTACAACAGTAAGGTACTCCCACCCTACCAAGTGCAGCTCCTTGTCTCTCGAACACCCACATATGTTGCTCTCTGTTACCATACATGTTATGGATTCCAGAATGCCCAAGCATTGTTCCCTTCATGCCTTCCCGCGTGGTCTCACTACTGGAGAGATTGGGAATCAGCCATGTCATCCTCTCTGAACTGAAAAAACCATCTCCATATCTGATTCAATCAAAACTTGTGAAGCTAAAGGACAGCCCCTCAACAAATGAAGTGCAGTTTCCACTTCGGTCTTGCATCCTTGACAAGAATGATTGTCCGTAAAATGCCTCAGCCTTCTTTCTTTTTTTTTTCATTTGTCAGCAGCCCATCGTGCGCGACCAGCCACGAGAAATGCCTAACCTTTTCTGGCCCTTTTCACCTCCAGATTATACGTCTTATAGGGTCCTTCATGTTTAGCTGACCTGAACTGTTATCAAATAATTCATATGCTGACCTGATACTAAGTTCCCCGCTCGTAGTATTGCGCCAGAACACCGTGTCCTCGTCCATTTCATACCTCGGAGCTGGAATACTAGTTATAATAATCAACACATTAACAGGGATTAATTGGGAAAATCTGTCCCAATCCCACTTATTGTCTGAGGTAACCTTGTCCGCCACGGTTGCATATCTGTCAGTAGTTGGAACTTGGAATGTCACTAGTGGCATGTTGAATAAGAGGCCCTGATCCATCCACCCACTGATCCTTCCAAAAACTAACACTCATGTCGTTACCCCATGACCAGCCCATTCCCTCCATTATAAATGGCATTTCCTTGCAAATCGCCTTCCATAGTGGAGAATCTCTGTTCTTAGTTTGTAACATCTGATTCTGATCCTTCACATACTTGCCTCGAATTAGCCCACAGAGGCACAGACTATCCTTCTCATGTCTTACTCCACAAGCTAGCTTCGTTATGAAAGCTCTGTTTATATTATATTACAAATTTTTTCACTCTCCTGGCACGTTGATTTGGGAATAACAGTAGACTGCATTGGATATAAGGGAACAGTCAGGAGAACAGCTTTGCATAGGGTGATTCTCCTTGCTAAAGACATATGCTTTGCCTTCCTACTAGCTAGTTTCTTCTCAAGTTACTAGATTATTTTCCTGCACATCCAGTTACTAGTTTTGTCTCCTACTCCTTCAAGTTTCTTCTCACATTCTTGTTTATAGATTCATAATTGACTAATAAAACGAAAAAAACAAGAGAAATAACAAGAACGTACGTATATGAATATACTTAAGTAGTAGTCTTTAAAAATATCTATCCATTGATAAAATCAATCAAATATGAATATACTTGAATACTTGGTGTAATATAATGTTTTCTTTAGTAAGAACGAAAAATATCACAGGATAATTGAGAGAGCTCTTTTTTTGTGTGGAAACTTTCTTGTTTTTTTCGTTTGTCGTATCGGGTGTTTACTATTAATCTAAGAAATGGAATTTTGAATGGTTTTTTTTTGTCAACTAGCATATATAGTTGATGATACAGTACCCAAACTCCACCCCTACAACCAGGTAGGAACCTAGCATTGTAAAGCGCATTAAACGTATTAAAGACAAGGATATGTCATCAGAGTTGGCCATAGATAGTCGCCTTTTTAACTTGACGGTTACAAAAACAAAGGAAAGAAATATGAAAATCACATATACTATAAACTTGCTAGGCTTGATAGTTTTTCTTCTTTTTTTCTTTTTTTAAGAAAAAATGTTCTCATTTTTAGTTTAAAACTCAAGTTACTAGGATTCACATTTATATTATTTAAACCTAAATATTTTTAATTATTATTATTAATATGAATATCTAGTTTATATATAAGCTCGATTATTTTTAGGAACCATAAAATTAATTATTATAAATATTTAATAGTTTTGAGAAGACTCGAATATATAATTATTAAAAAATAAATTTAAAAAATTAACTAATTGAGTTATCCTTCAATTATTATTATTAATATGAATATCTAGTTTGTATGTATGCATCTGGATTATTTTTTAAAATCATAAAATTAATAATTATATAAGTTTTTAATAGTTCTGAAAGACTTAAATTTATAATTATTAAAAAACAAATTTAAAAACATAACTAATTGAGTTATCCTTCCATATTCAACTTGGATATTCTTAATATACCCTTAATTAGTCTTAGTCCTATTCCAAGGGTAAACTCTTCCTAAAGACTGCTGTCTTAAAACAAATCACAAGGCTTCGAGGTTTAAACTCAAACCGTTCTATACTAATCATAATTAAGTCTATAGTGTACACACCCAACCTTAGGTTACTCCAAGCCTTTACCGAGCACATCAAAACTAGTATCGAGCATGAACCCGAAAGTTATGGACCGTACTTGACCCAATCCTCTTGCTTCATTGCTTCATCCCGGAGCTCTCTAAACCTTAGCCTAACTGAACATTCATCATAATAAGCTATATCATAACCTGATTTTTGAATAAAATTATTACTATATGCTTGACACTCTAAATAATAGTGTGGAAACCCACGTATCACTATTTTTCTTTTCTTTTCTTTTTTTTAAATATAAATGTAAAATAAAAAGGTTCTGACTATCTTAACTTTAATATCATTTTTATTTTCATTTTTATTTTTTTTAAATGAATAAATACTTAATGCAGAATAACACAACTAGAGGAAATGTTTCTCTTTAAGTTTTACAAGCAAGTCTTCCCTTGTTTTCTAATGCACTACCAAAAAATTATCAAATACAAATAGAAATATTAATGAAATTTTTTTATTGGTAAATTGAGGTGAATTTTATCGATTGAACATTCTCTTATGAAATCCATCAATAAACACTAACAGAAATATTATCTCGGTATATACTGAGAGAACTATAATGAAAAAAAATAAATAAAAAAGACCAAAAAATACAATAACGTATCATTTTTGCAAACTAAATTACTAACAGATTTAAATATATTAGTAAATCTATTTGTAATATTTGATTTATGACCTAATAAGCAAACCTCATTTCTTCTTCTTCCTTCATTTTTCTTTGCAATAAATAAAATACCCGCTAATTTTATCACAAATCAAACTTCCACTATAAATTTAGCTACCTCAGCATTCAGTTTGTCAGTATCCCTAGCTACCTCAGCATTCAGTTTGTCAGTATTCCTATTCTGATTTAAATTTTATTGAGGATTCTCCACTTCAAGTAAGCAAAAGTACCCATTTTTCATTTAAAATCAATTTTAAAATGTTAATTTTTATTGTATATTTTTGTAGTATATGTATTTTGTTTGGGAGTTTACTTGTTTTATAGCTTTTTTCTATAGAAATTTGTTGTATGAATATATAATTTGTACATGTTAGGGTTTGTTTAAGATTTTATAAAATTATATTTGTTTGTAAATTGATAAAATTTATTTTTAATTTGTGACTTGGTTGTTATAAGATGAAATAAATAGTGGCTTATTTAACAGGTTCATTTTATATTTTGTTGATTTTATTCTAGAGTTGAATTTTTTGGTAAATGTATAGAAATTAGAATTTATGTAGATAATTAATAATGAATTAAGAGTATTATTAAAATAGATTGAATAAGTTTGAGTTAAACTAATGTTTGCAAATTTATTTAGTTTTCGTGATTAATTAATACATATTGTCATCAATATTCTATATAGGTTTGATATAAATAATGAATGATCATTCATGGATGTATCGAGATTCACCCGAAAGGTTGCGTAGGATGGATTATTATAATAAGGTTTAGGATTTTATTAATTATACACTATCTAATCCGAGAAATATTAGTGGAGATGGTATTAGATATCCATGTAAAAGGTGTTAAAATAAAAAGTTTTTTGATCTAGTTGTTGTAATGATGCATTTTCTATAAAAAGGGTTCATTAACAGATACATGTGTTAGTTTGCACACGGAGAACTATATGTTCCTCACGAGACCATGGTAAAAAAGATGGTTAGGTCAACTTCTAGTTCTAGCAATATGCATAAAGTTGTAGATGAAAATAGCAATCCTTATAGAACTATGATTGAGAATGAATCAGGGTTATACTAGTCAATATTCAATCGTAGATGAAGAACCTAATGTAGATGCAATAATTTTTTTTTTGAAAGACTTTAACAAACTATTATGGAATGGTACTGATTAGTACTTAAAAGTGCATTTTTATCAAGGTTTTATATCATCATTTTGCACTTGAAGTATCAATAACTCCTTAACCAAAGCATGTTTTATAATAATATATTTAATAATATAAGATACCTTTAATTTATGGTAAATGTCTATTTTTAATGCAGGCCTATCACATAAATGAAAGGATTGATTGATGACTTGAAGAACTTAAATTGCAAGGATAAAGAGATGGCCAAACTTAGAAAAGAGATGTCGGTGCAATCCAAACCGGAACACTGTTCGGTAAATGGGTCATATCTGGAGCTATATATCTCAGATTTAGGTCAAATTTATATGGATGGAAAGGTAAGACATAGGCCTACAACTTTCATATGGAGCCCAAGATCTAAAAAGGCCATTATCAAGTCCAAATTGTAGCAACAACAAAGAAGCCCGAATCTGTCTTCCAGCCCGAGCACTGTTCGGTATTTTGGCCATATCTGGAGTTCTAGAAGTCCAAATGAGCTGAAGTTTTTACACAAGAAAGCTGAGACAATTGCCTACAACTTTCATGTTTGCAACTGGCTCCAGTTTTGACGTTATCAATGACGTTTTGGGCAGACAAGAGAAGATAAGGATTGTCACCAAGTCAAAAGTTGGTCACCCACTTATCAATTAGTCATCAAATCAATAGTTCCCATTTTTGGCCTATAAAAGGAGGCATTTGCCATGCATTTAGGCATCTTGGTGTTCAGATCAAGATCATGCTCTTCCTTTCTCTCTTTGTATTTTTTATGCTTTGTTTTCATTAATATTAAGTTTATGCCTTTCATTTCCTTTCCTTTACTTAGTTAACTTTTATGTTCTTATTTTGTTTATCTATTTTGCTTTCTTTCATTATGTCTAGCTAAGTTAATTATGTCAAGGTGAAAAGGTTACACTAATGGTGTAAGAATAAGTATAATGTAAACTTAATATGGACTTTAATGTTTGATACTAACATGTTTTATATTTGCTATCTTGTTCACTCTTTAATACTTTGCTTGTTAAATGACTAATCTTGATTTATGTTGTATAACACTTGGTACAACAAATTACAATTAACCTCCTTGTGGTTCGACCCCGGTCTTGCCGGGTTATTTATTACTTCGACACTCCTGCACTTGGGAGAAGACATCAATCTTTTAGTCGTTTCAGGTATATAAATCACAGTAAATTATCTATCATTGCACAAGTGTTTACCATTAAGTCAAATAATGGGTTGAGTGAGGTCAGTTATGATAGAATTGTCAAATGGATTAGAAGCATTTTACTTGAAGAGAATAGGCTGAAGAGAACTTTTATGCTGCTAAAGCCATGATGATACCCCTCAGCCTAGGATACCAGAAAATTAACATATTTTCAAACTTCTGCATGTTGTACTACCTTGAAAATGCAGATTTGATGAATTACAGAACATGCGGGCATGCTCATTATAAACCCAAAACTGGCAAGGAAAGGACTCTTGTCATATATAAAAAACTTAGATACTTTCTAGTCACGCCTAAACTGTAAAGGTTATTTATATCACTAAAGACTCTTAAGTACATGATATTGCATCATTCACATGATGTGGTGGATAGAGTGATGATGCACTCTTCTAATGGTAAAGCCTAAAAATATTTTAATAGAGTGCATCATCAGTTTTCAATGGAATCAAGGAATATGCATTTTAGGTTATGTATAGACAGATTCAATCCATTTGGATCATTTGCTACTCTTTATTCTTGTTGGTCGATGATACTCACGGTTTACAACTTGCTATCGGGGATGTGTCTGAGGCTGAAGTTCATGTTTTTGTCTATGGTTATTCTTGATCCTAATAATCCAAATTAGAATATAAATATTTGTCTTCAACAATTGATTGATGAGTTAAAGTGGTTGTGTTAACTTATGATGTATCAAGAGAATATAATTTTTAGATCAAGACAGCTTTGATGTGGACTATTAATGATTTTTCTATGTATGGAATGGTTTTTGGTTTGAACTCACATGGCAAACTAGCATGTCCATATTGTATGAAAAATAATAAGGCCTTTACTTTAATAAATAATGATAAAACATCTTTTTTTATTAGTACTGATAGTTCTTACCAACAGATCACAAATATAGAAAAAATATAAATGACTTTTTTGTTGGTAAAGTTTAAGGGGATGTTGCATTACCGCTACCATCGAGTGAAGAATTGTATGACGTGGTGAAGTGTATAATGACATTGTGATTGGTTTTCAATCTAATAAGCAGAAGTTTCCTGGTTTTGGTTTGACCTCAATTGAATAGAACAAAGTATTTTGTGAGAGCTTTATTATTGAAAAACCAATCTTCTCCGTCATAACCTTGATGTCATGCATATTGAAAAGAACATATTTAAAAATATTTTCAACACAGTTATAGATGTGAAATGAAAAAAAATGACAACATCAAGGCTAGAATGGATATATCTTTCTATTATCATCGTAAAAATATAGAGTTGGTTTATGATGGGTCATGGGTCGCAAACCCCAAAGTTAGCTTCGCCTTAGCCATGAATGCACAGTTACTTGTCTACCATTAGCTTAATAGTCTTTGTTTTCCTAATAGACATGCTTCAAACATATCAAGGTTGGTGAATTTGAAGTATTGCAAATTATATGGAATGAAAAGTTATGACTACCACGTGTTTATTCAAATACTCATTTCACTAGCTTATCTAGATTTATTGCCAAGGGGGATATAAAATGCACTCTACCACGTGTTTATGCAAATACTCATTTCACTAGATTATTTGGATTTATTGCCAAGGAGGATATAAAATGCACTTATGAAGATTAATCACTTCTTTATAGATATATACTCCAACAAGTTATAGACGCAACATATAGAGAGACTTGAAATGAATATCGTTTAGATAATTTTCATACTTGATATGATATTTCCTTCATTATTCTTTGACTCAATTGAGCATCTAGCCATACATTTATCATTTGAGGCAAAAGTTGAAGGTCTAGTCCATTATAGATGGATGTATCCAGTTGAAGGCAAAATTTTATTGACTTTTTTTAAATTCAAAACATTCATTTAGTTTCATACAGATACTTGTTCAACCATAAGAGAAAAGTAAAAAACAAGACACATGTTGAGATTTCAATATGCAAAAGTTTAAGGTCTAAACCATTATAGATGAATGTATCCATTCGAGATGTTAGGGATTACACATGCATCATAATTAAAATTTTATCATCTTTTTTTAAATTCAAAACATTCATTTAGTTTCATGTAGATACTTGTTCGACCATAAGAGAAAAGTTAAAAACAAGACGTATGTTGAGACTTCAATATGCAAAAGTTAAAGGTCTAGTCCATTATAGATGAATATATACATTCGAGATGTTAGGGATTACACATGCATCGTAATTAAAATTTTATCATTTTTTTTAAATTCAAAACATTCATTTAGTGTCATGCAGATACTTGTTCAATCATAAGAGTAAAGTAAAAAACAAGACGCATGTTAAGACTTCAATATGCAAGGCATATATTGTTGAAGATATCTCAATATTATTGAAGATATCTCAATATTTATCTCATATTATTTCAAGCCTCACTTAAGAACAAGAATCAACTACATTACAAGGTATAACGACGGTCAGAAAGTGTTTTCGAGTAGGAACTTATCAATATTCTTTCATCCTTGATGACCTGTACCAAAAAATTTTGTAAAGGAAAGATATTTAACAGAAATAGAATTCAGATAAGCATATAATTATGTGTTATTTAATTACAATGAACTAAGACATTTTATTCAGTAAGTATAATACTTAGCATGTCATTGCTTTCAAATAATTTATTTCTTATATTATCAAAAATTGATAGATTGTTGAATTCCTTGTATGCAACATCATCAATTTTTAGTATCCCAAAACTCACAGCTGACTGAATCTTAAATATTTTGATTATAAAATAAATAAATTTTCACGTGATTCAAAACATATGTAAGGACTATTTAATTATTCTCACACTTGACTAAATCCTAAATATCTCTTGAGATATTTAATTTCAATACACATTTCTCATTAACTGTTAATGATTATAATTCATGTATCAGATTTATCAATTGGAAGGGAATGTTAGTATTACTTTATCTTTATTAAGTCTAGGTCTTGAAAGAAAAGTGAAATGTTATAACGGGCATTTCATCAATGGATATGTGTTTTATACTGAAGAGTATAGTCAGGATATAAAAAATATATAATAGTGGGGTTTGTAATAAATGATCGATTTCTAATAAGTTTGAAGTTGCTTACTATAAGAAGTTAGAAGAGGTCATTGAATTGCAATATCATAACGAGTAAAATAGAGTCTTTTTATTTGTTATTGGTATGATACCATTGACAAATAAATCAGAGTAGATCCTCATCATGATTTGGTCAAAAATAATACAAAGGCTAAACTCCACAACATCAATGATGTCTTAGTTTTCGCTAAGCAATATCAACAAGTTTATTATACACATACTCCATCCTTTAAAAATGACTGTTTAAGAGTTTATTGGTTATTTGTAATGAAAAGCAAACCCAATGGTCATGACTAGGTTGTTCAAGATGGCAATGATAAATTAATTGTGGGAGATGATGTATTTCAACTTGATGAGTTAATTGATCCATATTGAGTTGCTTTGTCTAATGACTTAGAAAAAAAATTTAATTTTTTGCATCACCAAGAATATTTTTGTTGATGTTGACGTTGAAGAGTTAAATGATATTTTGAGAACCAATGGACATACACAAGTTGATGAAGATGATAATGATGATGAAATTGAGATAAAGATGACAATAATGAAATTGAACAATAAGAAAAAGACTATTGTGATTAATTTTCAAAACACGAATTTGTAATGCTATAAACTATAATGTAATATTTATAGACAAAATTAACTTTAATGTACTGACAATGATGTCAATTTATTATTAAATGACAAGGAAACATTTATTTTATATAATTTTATTATTATACACAGAACTGGTGTTATTATATTATATATGTTGTTGTGATTTTAAGTATTTATAGGGTAGATAGATAAGGAATACATATACAATTTAGTAACGAAAATTATTTTAAACCGATAGAAATATATATAAAATGTAGATGCACCGGCGGATTAAGTCTATTGGTATATTCCAATGAGCATTGGAATTGTTCCCTTCTCCCTAGCATTGTTCATTGTGTTCAATACAAAGGGTATCATGATAGATTAAGTCCATTAATATATTTGAGAGAGCATTGAAATTTTAACTTCTCAAATGCACTATTCATGTTGTCCATTATATATAGGATCACCGACAATTAATGTTCGTCGGTATTTTATAAGAGCTTTAGAACAATTTACTTCTCAATTGCATTATTCATGGTGTCTATTAAATAAGAGGTCATCAATGGATTAAGTTCTTCGGTATATTCAAGAGAGCATTGAAATTGTTCCCTTCTTCCTGACACTATTGATGGTGTCGTTTTTAGATGGTATGACCGACATATTAAGTCTGTCAATATATTCCAAAGAGTATTAAAACTTTGAACTCATCAATTGCATTGTTCATGTTGTCTATACATATAGGATCACCGACTGTTAATCTTCATCGATATTTTTCCAAGAGCTTTGAAATTGTTTATTTCTTAATTGCACTGTTCATAGTATTAAATACGAGATTACTGACGGATTAAGTATGTCGGTATATTTTAGAGAGCAATGGAATAGTTCCCTTCTTTATAACACTATTGATGGTGTTGTTTTCATATGGTATCACTGATGGATTAAGTCCGTTGATATATTCTAGAGAGCTTTGAAACTTTTAACTTCTTAATTGCATTGAAAATCATTGACAAACAGAATAATCATTAATAATATTTGGGGGTTTCTAAAAAAAAAATTATTAAATTAAAAACTTCAACTAGACATTGCAAACAAAACCAATAGAAAAATTAAAAATATTAATATTTAATTATTTATCAATAAAATTATAAAAAAAATCCCAAATTAAAATGCTAGAATCCCTAAAATAGATAGGTTTCTCTCTTTCTCTGTCCTAAATCCACCAACATCTCTCTCTCTCTCTTATATTTCTCCTTCTCTCCTCTTTAAGTTCTCTTATTTTCTGCTATGCTCTGCCTAAAATAGATAGGTTTCTCTCTTTCTCTTTCCTAAATCCACCAACATCTCTTTCTCTCTCTCTTATCTTTCTCCTTCTCTCCTCTTTAAGTTCTTTTATTTTCTGCTATGATTTATACATGACAGGTATGTCTTTCTCTTCTCTTCTTCTTTTCTCTTCTCATTTTTCCTTTTTATTTTGTTAATTAACATTTATCTCTTTTATTTTGTTTTTTTTGTCTCTTCTCATAGAAATTCAAATGAAATTAAGGTAAGAAGTTTTGTTCTCTATTTGTTTGTGTTTTTTTTTTGTATTATTTTTGTTTTGTTAAATTTTTTTACCTTTTTTGTTTTTAATAATTGTATGAATATTGTTGTTGAAATCTTTTTCATATAAAAACAAATTTTTGAATTTTAGTTGTTATGTTTTTTTATTTTTTATTATCAGTAAAATTATTATCAATTATTGTACTAATAAACTATAAATTACTGATAAAAAATTTTCTAATAAAGTGTTTTTATTTGTTAGCCCATTAATAAAATTCTTACCGATAGGCTAAGAATATAAATATCAATGGAAAAATCCGTTGATGAATCTAAAAATTCTAACAGTGATATGTCTCTGGGATGCATCCCATTGGGAGATGCTTCTGATTTACTTGTATCCTAATAACACTAAATCTCCCTCTGTGGCTTGGATGGCAAACCAGTTTTGAATTTTATTTTATTTTAATGATGTTTGGAAGTTTTTGACCTATAGTTTTACGTGGTGGGATGTAGTTTAGTCAAGTAAAAATTGATTGACTCGTATTATTTGAACAATGAGGATATTTTGTAAGGAAATTAATGAAGTTACAGCCAATTCCTTTCCGATCCATTATGTTGTATCTCCACCAACGTTAATCCTGTTTTCCCAACACAACAGCAGCTACCATGTCATAACTTCTGTCATTTAGAACACCATAAATGGTATAATAGCTACTATTTATTATATTGCTCAAGTTGTTGGCAATACTTCTAATATTCCACCATCTTATAACTATAATTTCATGACAACAACTACATTCCATTACAGCCAGCCAAGTATTATTCATTTTTAACTAATATTCTCTACTACTAATATATTCCCCCCTTTTTTAAGCTTTGCTTTACAGTGACAAGTGTTCCTCTCAATTCTCCATTGATTCATTTTATATTTAAATATAAAATACAAGAGATCATCATGGATTTGATCATTTTCTATTCACAGATCTTGTGCTTGAAGATGGGATATTGCAGTATTTTGGTGGAAAGAGAGAACAAATTTGTCCAAGTAATGTCCCAAATGACAAGGATTTTCGTCTTGAGCATCTCATTTGAAGTGGATTCTGAAGCTATTAGAGCAACCTCAAGGTCTCTCCTCATGGCCTATAATCCCTTTAATTCTTGCATGAGCTCGTCCAAGTTTCACATTATCTTCTTTTACCTTTTGTACTACAAGTTAACTTTGTAAAATTAACCTTTTCTATGTTCTTACCACTTTATTATATTCTTTTTCTTATTCTGCATTATCTTGTAGTACAAGGACTACATTGAGAAAATGTAAAAAGTACAGGGACCACATTAGCAGTAAACCAAAGTAAAATCATCAAATAAATTCCACACTTCACTTTCAGAGTTCAGTGTCTCCACTCGACAGAAAACAAGAAGACAGCTACATCCTACTTCCCTTTTCCTTCAGAAAGCTCTCCCCTCTCTATAAAAAAAAAAATAAAAAAAATCCCTAAAACTTAACCACAAAGCAAAGAAAATGAACAGTGAAGACATGAAAAGAAGCATCACCGGAGGTGTGAAGGTCGAAAACGACTCTTATTACCGGAAATCATCACCGGCTGCAGCAGCCCCTCCCGGAAAAAAGATCATCATCAAGAATGCTGACATGAAAGATGACATGCAAAAAGAAGCTGTTGATATAGCCATCGCGGTTAGCTCTCTTTCTCTCACTTAATTTCTTTTTTTCTTAAACTGGGTTTCTACTTGATAATTTTGTTTCTGTTTTTGATTTTGCTTTCTGGGTAAATTTTTTTTAACTGTTATTTTTAGGCATTTGAGAGGAACAATGTAGAGAAGGATGTAGCAGAGCATATAAAGAAGGAGTTTGATAAGAAGCATGGACCCACTTGGCATTGCATTGTTGGTCGCAATTTCGGTAACCCATTTTCACTTTCTTTCTTTAATTTTCGTGGCTGCTTTTCTTGTTAGAATTGGTTTAGTACATTGGTTTTTTTGGGGTTTGGAGTGTTTTTGTTAAAGATCTATGCTTTTGGTATATATTCAGGTTCAATAATTACAGGGTAGGTAATGTTATTATGTTGTTAAAATAATATGGAAGACAGATCTAGGCTTAGATTAAACTATATTAACTTGTTTCTTTCTGTTATAGAGGCGGCATAGTTGATTTGTGATAATATAATTGCGTTGCAAAGGGATGTGATAAGCTATGGTTCAATTGTGTGTTGATAGCTTATTAAGAGATGTGGGCTGTAATTGGATTTGAGCCATTGATTTGGTTAGGAATTAAGGAATTGTACTAATTTAGGTTTTGCTTGTGATGATGATATTAGGGATAACTAGGGATGAGTAAAAACTCGATTGTGTTTTCAGTTTGAAGTGTTGTTGGGGCTTTGACTGTGTGAAGTGATAGGCTGGTTTGGATTCGATTATCTGGATAAGACTTAATTAATTAGTTTGCTAAATGGCTAGGTTGTTGCCTGCCTTAGAATCTGGCTGTTCTTGTTTGATCTTTCTGGGTGATCTTATCCCAATGGGGATCTAATGGTTGGAGAGTGGATTTTGCTGATATCAACTGACTTTACTAGTGATAATATATGTTCTCAGTGCTTTCATGTGGCATATATTTCCCCTTCTGCAGTTAAGCTCTTACTATGGCCATTTAATGTCTATGAATTCATTGTCCGTAAGTTGTACATTTGTGCAAAATTGATAATGTCAAGACTAGGATCATTTGTAATTGGCTAGGCATGGCCTACACCTTCAATAAAATGGCTCAAATGATCTATAGATGCTATTGAATTTTGAAACAATCTCTGAAGATGTTGCATGATTAAAAAGCAACTCTTGAGAGGTGTTATTGAGTAAATCAATACAAAGCAAACTATTCAGAAGCCCACTTAAGCTTCTTCTTATGCAATTCTTGACTGCATATAGTGTGATTTGATTTCATTTGCATGAAGGTTAATATATTGGTGTATCTGAAAAGAGTCTATATTATTGTAACGTGTTTTTTTTTTCTGTTTAATTTTCTTCATGTAAAACTTCGTAGTCCTTAGCTTCCCTAAAGATTTTAATCAGGCATAGCACATAATTTAGAACAGATTGTAAATATACATTGTTATTTGCACAAAGTCAGAGGGACATCTCATTTGCTTGAGAATAGGACTATGGCTTTGCCTGTTAAAATTTAGCCAAATTAAAGTGTTTGTATAGCTCATCTGGCTGTCAAATATATCATGGTTGATAGTTTGACAAGGACATTTAATCCTTAATGTGATGGATCTCAATGTTCAGTTCATGCTGACATGGGGTTAGAGTGAAACTGGTATATCCATGTTCAAGAGATGCACATGGTGGAAAAAGAAAATGTCTTTTCTTTGCTTCAGATGGCTGTTAATCAACTACTTTAGAGGTAGTGCGGCAAAAGTGTTTGTATTGTCACAGTATGAGGATCCATGATGGACCTCTTAGTGAACAGACCTTGTGCTGGAACTCAATTGTGTCAGAAACAATAAAAGTAGTTAATCAATTAGGGGCATTATATGTTAAATTCAAACGATGTTCTTGAGATTTTTGTTTGAAGTGATGCCATTAGGGGCATTATATGTTAAATTCAAACGACATTCTTGAGATTTTTGTTTGAAGTGATGCCTTTTTTCTGTGTACAGAAAAAGATTATGATTATTTAAAGTCATATATTTTGTGGATTAGTAGAAATAGGATATTGACTCAAATCTCAGCTTACACTCAAACTATCTCACAGTTTCAATTTATGCAAAAGAGAAAAAAAAAGAAGAAGAAGAAGAAGAAAGAAAGAAAGAAAGAAGTAAAGAACTGGTAGAGGTATTTGACTTGCTTTGGTTTAAAAACTGCCTCCAGTTGGGCTGCATTTCAGATCATTTGGTGCTGTCTAACAAATACATAGATAAATATGAGAAAGAAGAACGGCGTTGGATTGTGGAAAAATGTAATGTTTAAGTAGGATTTTACTAGAAAACTCTACTGGTTAGTTGCCTGGATTGGATATAGCTTTCCATATACTAGTTTGTTGCCTAGTTTCAAAATCAGGTTACAGTATGTTCTGATCAGCCTGAATCCGTTCTGATTTTCTTGTTGTCCAACGTGAGTTTAAGCCTAGCCCAGCTTCTTATTCTTTCCAAATATAACTTCTAGAATGATTTCACTTTTCGAGCTAATAATTTCAGTTGTAAAATACTTATTTTTATAAACAAACATGGTTAGAAAAAAAAAATGATGATGCATAAGTGGGAATTAAATAAGTAAAGGGATTGTTAATTGTGGGCCAGGGTGGGAAGAGGATCGCGCTCTCTGTCCTCTCTTTCAAATAAATGTGCACAAATGCATCTGTTGGTTTCAATTTCACCCAGGTCACAACCGAGAATGGCACTTTGCCTATTCATGAACATGTTCTGAGTTCCCAGAAATCGTAAATGAGAATTTGTGTAAGATTTCTATGCTAGCTCTAACACCGCCACTTTCATATCTCTTTTGCTGAGGAAAATTAGCAGTTAGATGCTCAAACATGAGAGTGACCCCTGTCTAGTAGTATTAGACGTCCCATCATCATGCTTCGAGAATATGTATCCCATGTTTGTTGAGATTGGTGCATCTTAATTGGACTGTGTAAACTGTGTTGGCTAACTGTTCTCGCTTCATTTTAGTTTATCTTACTGAATTGGTAAAGAAGAAAATGCCTTGCTTTCCATCCTCACTGATACATTTTGATCCTTTGAGGGAAATTGGATTGTGTGTAGCTTGTTTCATGAAAAAGTTCAGTAACTTCTGTTCTGTTTTCATTTTGTTCCTGAAATACAGGTTCATATGTGACTCATGAGACGAACCACTTTGTTTATTTCTATTTGGACCAGAAAGCTGTTTTGCTATTCAAATCTGGTTGATCCTGATGGTCACGGAGATCACAACTATGCCGATAATGCATTTATGATCATGATGCTATAGCTAGTGCTTGTATGTATTAATTGAAACTTCCTGGCATGGAAAGACTCTAGCCAGAATTTCCTGTGCCTAACATGTATATTTGATCACACTTAAAATGGTTTTGAACCTGTGGATATGAATCTCCGTCCCTCAGTCCACTGAGTTGCTGCTTTTATCTTTGGATAGTACTTTTGTCATAGTTATTCATCGTGCGGATGCTGGCTGCATTGAATTATCTTGACTAGCTTCTTTCATCAGGGAAGTTGAAGCTGTTGATTCAAAGACTTGGATATAAACTAAAATACCATTTATCCTGATATCGTGTTCAAAATTGTAAAGTAATAAGAAAATGGTCAAGTCACGTGTAGAGAAGAACAAGTGAATATGCACAAGCTCAGCTGTCACTGCGAAAGCTCTGCCTGAAGATGAATCTCTCTTTGTTTGTATTTTTGAAGAGTTTGACTGCGTAGATTTTTAAGTAATCTCTGTTCACCTCTACATGGATTAAAGGTCGAAGATCCCCAGAAAGAGGTGTGATTAGCACCATACAGTTTTGTCTGGAATGCATCTCGGAACCGATAAAAGAGAAAATCGGATTATCGACAGGGTGGCGCAAGAGCACAGCTGTCGCTTTCAAGGGAGGGTGGTGGAATGTAGCACCATATAAAATACTCTTCCACCTTTCCATGAATGGCTTGCCCTTCATAGCTAAGCAAGGGTTCCAGCTTTCATGACTGCATGGGCACATGGGAAACTATAAAAGATTCCAAGTTCCTAATTCCTAACACCTTTTCTTATTCTTTTAAATTCCAATATCAATACCTTCGTGCCCACCTTGCTAGTCTGAGGACAGAATCCAGTGACTTTGTGCCTGCCACCCACCACCCTCTTCTCTAACTTGGCATGTGTGTGCGCGCGTGTACTATATATATATATATATAGAATAGCTGTTTGACTAGTATTTTAATGGGGGTCGAAAATTATATATAGACTTTTTTTTGACATTTTTTGACATAAAAAGTTTTTAATGTAAGTAGAAAAGTTTATGAAATCATTTAATTAAATAAATAAAAAAATGAAGTTTATTTATATAAAACATACAAAAAAATAAAGTTTATTTATATAAAACATTAAATAATTATAGATAAATTAAAATAATATCTTCAAAAATTAAATACATATAAAATAAATTTTTTAAATAAAAAATATTTATACAAAAAAGGCTAACACAAGGAAAAAAAATTAGAAGAGGGATATTAATTGAAACATAAGTTAAAAAAATATTAATTAAAATAAAATCTAAAATTAGAGTAAAAAAGTAAGAAAAAGACGGTGATAGTCTAAATGTTGCAAGCATGTTTAAAAAAACAAATGACATGGGTTATAGGTCCAATTAGATTTAATAAGTTGGTTATATTTTAATTAAACTAAATAAAAAAAATAGGTAATGATACTAAAAGAACAAGATTTTTATATATATATAAAAAAATCACCATAACTTAGATAGAAAACCTTAGAAGTGCAAATTTGGATTAACAAAAAGGAACAAAAAAAAACTCGAGTTTATATGATAAACATATAATTTGAGTAATAAAAGACGAGTCAATCTGAGTTAATCAGCAAAATTCATGGTCTATATCAATAAATTAGAATAACTTAACATAAAAAAAATTAAAATAAAATCATAAAGTCAATCTTGTTTTTTTTTTAAATAATAATGAATGATAAAATCAAAAACAAAATTGAGCAAAATAAAAGGAGTGTTGACTTATATTAACATTGTAAACCTGTGAACCAGGTCATTAGATTGGAAGTACCATAAAAAAAATATATAAAACCCAATCATAAACAATTAAAACATTGAAGGATGAAACATGAAAAAAATTCAATTACAAGAAAAGGATCTAAAATAAAAAAATTATAAGTAAAAGAATAAGAATGAAAGTCAAAATATAAAACACATTGGAGGGAAACCAAAAAGAACTGATAGAAGAATTACATTGAAAAGAAAAATAACTTTAATAAAAGAAAAAAATTAAAATAATAAGAACCAAATTAGAAAAAATAATATACCATAAACTATAATTAAAAGATGGAACTGCAAATCAATTCTACTTTAACAAAAGGGCCAACAAAAAAAATCAAAAAAATAAGAACTGAATTGAAAAATATAATATATGATATTAAAATCAAAAGAATTCATTGAAAATAAGCAAAACTCTTATAAAAGTGCCTAGAATAAAAAATAAAAATAAAAAAACAATGATTGAAAGTAAAATACTGAAAGCAAAGAAAAACAACATTTGCTTTTTTTTTAGAGAAATGAGAGGTAAAAATCAAAAACATTTGCGATAAAAACTTTCATCTATCCTTAAACAATGATTGAAAGTAAAATACTGAAAGTAAAGAAAAAACAACATTTGCTTTTTTTTTTAGAGAAGTGAGAGATAAAATCAAAAACACTTGCGATAAAAACTTTCATCTATCCTCATCACACATTACACTGAGAGGAGAGAGAACACGATAATCTTTTCAATGACATAGTGAAAAGACAGGTGTGATTGCTAGGAGGAGCGAAGCACCTCTAGTGCATTAACATGTGAAAAACATGTGCTATCAATTTTTTACTATAAAAATTATTCACTCAACATAAAAAAAAAAAATCAAAATAACCTTCATGAATCTTGATTTTTTTAGAATTAAAAATAGATGTAAAATGATGGAAATGCACCTGGACATATCTTACATTTTTTATTCCAATGATAAAAAAATATTTTTCTTGTATGCTAAAAGAATTAAAAAAAAATATAAATATCTTTGGCCAATAGTTTAATTTGTTATAAACCTAGGGGTGAATTAGTTATTTACTGTTTGAAAAAAAAGTTGAAAGATACATATAGCTCTGCTAATTTTTTATTATCAATGAATCATTGAAAAAAAAAGGATCAAAATATCCCTAACACCAAGGTATCCTATTTTTTCTTCAAAAATATAATTTTGCTGCAGCAATTAATAGTTTTCTGTGACAAAATTTCAAAAATATGAAATATATATATGTAGTTTTGAAATTGGACTGTGGGAGAGTTTAAAAAGATTAATTCAATCTTAAAATATTTTAATTAAAAAAATAAATGGGTTGATAGTCAAGTCGATTAGGTTTTTTAATTTTTTATTCATCTCAGACTAATTCAGTTCCAGTTCTCTAGTCAATCCACTCACCAGGCCAAACCAGGTTTTAAAATAATGTATAATTTTAAGTTTAGCTTTACAATCAAAGCTTGACATTTTTGGCGTTTTTTGCAAGCAAACAAAGCCAAGTAAAAATGCAAGCATATATGTTCACATAGAAATAAAACGACAGGAGCTCTCGCAAGAAATATTATAATAAGAGAACCTTTTTCTTCATTGTTCTAGATGGTAACTTTGGTTTGCCAATGGCTACCATAAAATTGTCCACAAAGTACATATTCTCCTCGATTCACCACTACTAGCCTTAGCACCGTCAAAATTGTTCCCTTATCAGTGCACAGCGTCCTCCCAGTGCTTATTCCCTCCACAACTACACTAATATGCGCTTCTCATTTTGTAGTACTTATTCTACACCTATTTTCAAATAAAATATTTGTGTAGTATCAACACTCTTATAATTAACTATATTTAAATACAGCTAGGGAGAGGGAATTAGGGGTTTTATTCTAACTATATTTCCTGGTTACTTATCAATTTATATTGAAATTCATTATATAAACACTAAAAGTTATTAAATTTTTAAAGTGCAATTAAAAATCTAATAATATAAATATTATATGTTCATAATAAAAAAGATATTTTTTTAATATAGGATAAAAAACATGAGAAGATAGTATCTTATCTTCCTAAAAATAAAATAAAAAAAAATCCTTTAAGATTTACTCTATTTTTTACGTGGAATATTCCCGGGTTAAGCCTGGTTTGTAAACCATGCCCACAGGTATGTGGGGGGGCTAAAAAGTTAATTAAAAACCCTTGTCAGCTTCATAGCTTACCCAAACGAAAAAGGATAGATATGTCATTACATAAAAGTAACAAGGGCAATACTAGAAGGAAAAAAAAACAGCACCATCGAGGCCTCCCTTTCCCCCCTCTCAGTAAGCAAAACCACCCGCCCGGTTTCTTGTGGTTTTGCGGTGACGATAAGCAGGAGTTGTAGAAGTGCTTTTAGTGGAGGAGGAAGAAGAAGCAGCAGCAGCAGAAGCAGTTGGTTTCATTGCAGAGAATGAACAGTTCTCTTTCCTTATTGTCTCTTCCTCGTCCATAAATATCTGCCTGCACCTGCACTCCACGCTACAAAAAGCCCTGTCCCCTCTATGCACAGCAAATCAAGAACATAGTTAGCCAACATCCAAATCAAAACTTTTTAGCACACAAACAAAGAAAGAGAGATAACAAAGATCTGGGTTTTTGCACAAAAAACAAGAAAAGATGAAGTCTTGAAGGTTAACAGAAACATATCACAGAGATCCAGCACAACACTTCACTTACTTGTACATGTATATATCTTTTCCAGGCAAGAGTTTCTGCCCACAGAGAAAGCATTGTTCAAGAAAAGCAGGGACTGGAAAAGAACAGTCTCTGTAAGAAGGAAAAGAGCAAGTTGCAGAAGAAAAACTAGGAGGGGAAGAAGGTTTGTTGCTGATCATCATCATCACCATGGTAGCTTTGTTGATAACTTGTGGGGTTTTGCAGTTAACACTACCACTCTCTTGTGCCTCAAGAACTATACTTAAGCCCACCATGTCTCATCATAAAATGAATCTTTAAGCAAAGATTGTGCCTTTGCCACTGTATGGTTACGGCTATACGGGGGTGAAGGAAGGAACAAGGAAGCGTTAAAAAAGTAGGGAAATAAATAAACAAGTAGCGGAGAGAGGAGAAGGGGACGGTACAAAAGGGAAGGATAGGTGGGTCCAATCACAGCAGTATTAAGGACGATTTGACTTGTAGTGCTTCTTAATTGCCACGTACCCCTTTAGTTTTCATTTCTTTTCTTTTTCCATTCTTTTTTGTTTGTTGTTTCGGCTTTTTTTCGGTCGGAACCGGTTCTAATTGAAGAAGAACAGGAGGGGAAAAACCAATCTTACCCTCTGAAAAGCTCAGGTTCACTTGTGAATTGGTATTCATCTGGTCAAACCCTTACCCTATTAACTTTTTTTTAAAAAGAAAATATTTGTTTTTATTAAAACTATTTCATTTTAATTATTTTTAAAAAGATACAGTAACCTCAAATCAGGTTTTATAATTATAATTTTATCATTAACAAACTATATAGGGTGTTGTATACACAATTATTGTGATTTGTTATAATAAAATTATTATTTTATTTTAAAAGATTATTTCGGTATAAGTTTATTTTTTCTTAATTTAAATAAATAAATTCAGCATAAAAAATAAATAAATATTTCATTTTATATAATTGAATATTTTAATCTACATTTATTTCTTAATTTTTTTTAGTTATTGTTAAAGTTTTTTTATTTATTTATTTACATAGATGTTATCAATTTATTTAATTAGATATCTCTATAGATTTTTTATGTATATTTTAATTTTTTTGTATAAAAAACACATCAAATAATCTACATACTTAATATTTAAAAAAAAATAACTCATGTCAGAGCATAAATTAAATAACTAATTATATAATATTGTGTCAGAGCATAAATTAAATAACTAATTATATTATATCATCGATATTGTAAATTCTTATTTACAAATACAATTCAGTTTTTTTTTTTTTCCAAGACTACATCAAGCGGGGAGTATTATTATTCTCTCACCAATTATAATTACTTTATAATCTTAACTTTTAAAAGAATATCATTTTTAAGAGCAATAATAATAAGAAAAAAGAACACAAAAAAAACATATATTTAAAAATTTTACTTTATCTATAATTGGTTCAAAACTTACATCAAACAAATTTAATATTATTATTAATATGATAAATATTATTTTTTATAATTAAAAATATTGATATTAGAAATATCATTATTTATTTATAAATATTATGACTTTTATTACAATTAATATTATTAATATTAAAAATATCATTATTTTTATTATAAATATTATTATTTTGATTATAATTAATATTATTAATAAGTTTTTTTTAAAAATATATTTGATTTAAAAGGTAAAATTAAGAATTATTACTATTATTATTATTATCATTAGTAATTTTTTTTTAAATAAAATTATTACTACAAAAACTTGAAAGGTTGCAGACCCAAGCGCACGAGCCTGCAGAACCACGAGCTGGATATAGATTCACACATCTGAGTCTGTTCTAACCTGCACCTGGGATTTATAAACTCTCGAGGGGTTGCAAACTCATGCGGCTAGATCTGCAGACCTTATAGAAAAAAAAATAACAAATATTATTATTATTATTATTGTTGTTATTGTTATTGTCATTAATTTTATATATATATATTATAAAAACTTGGATCATATAAGTATAATAATATTATTAACATGATAATATTATTATTTTTATTATAATTAAAAGTATTAATATTAAAAATATTATTATTTCTATTATAAATATAATGATTTTTATTATAATTAATATTATTAATATTAAAAATATCATTATCATTATTATAAATATTATTATTTTGATTATAATTAATATTAATATTATTATAATTAATAAATTTATAAAAAATATTATTAATATTGAAAAACAATAATAGATTTGATTTAAAAGGTAAAATTAAGAATTATTGTTTTTTAGTAAAGTTTTTTAAAAAAAGTTAAAATTATTACTATAAAAACATGGGGGGACAACAAGTCCATGTGTCTGGGTTTGCAACCCACGTGCTAGATGCAGACTAAGTCTCTTTTGACCTGTACCTTGGGTTTTAGACCCATATGGCTGAGTCTACAGACGTTGTAAAGAAGAAAAATAAAAAAAAAATAATAATTCTTTTTATTGTCGTTGTTGTTGTTATTATTATTAATTTTTTTTTAAAATGTTACTACTATAAAAACCTGGGCAAGACAAGTTTAATATTATTATTACTATGATAAATATTATTATTTTTATTATAATTAAAAGAATTAATATTAAAAATAATATTTTTCATATTATAAATATTATGATTTTTATTATGATTAATATTATAAATATCATTATTTTCATTATAAGTAATATTATTAATATAATAATTAATAAATTTGTAAAAAAATATTGTAAAAATAATAAATTTGATTTGAAATGTAAAATTAAGAGTTATTATTACTATTATTGTTATTATCATTAGTAAATTAAAAAAAAAGACTATATTATTATCATTGAAGTAAAACCATAATTTTTTTTAAAAGATTATAAAATATAAAAACTTGAGTAGACAAGTTAAATATTATTATTAATATTATAAATATTATTAAATTCATTAATATTATTAAAATTAAAATAAATATTATTACTATTGATAAAAATATGGATTTGATTTTAAGGATAAAATCAATTATTATTATTCACTTGAGCCCGACATTCTCTTCCGAACCCAAGGAAATTAAGGCTGGAAATGGATGCCTAACCCAAGTTGCTTGAGTGTGCCAGGAACACAAACCAAAATCATTTGGGTCTTACAACACCACCTAACCTAATGATTTAGGGTATGACATTTGAACCCAAAGTTGGCAGGTCTGGCATCCAAACCCATAGGTAATGGGTCCATGTCTAGACCTAAGGCTAATGGATCCAACATAGGACCCAAGGCTAATAGGTCCGGTGTCCAGTCCTAATTTTCTAAGGTTATATGTCAGGATTCAGGGTAAAGAGTCTCGTGTCAAGATCTAAAGGTAATAGGTCTTTCATGAAGACCTAATTATCTTAGATTCGGCGTCAGGACCTAACTTTAATAAGTTGTTATGATATCGTAGTTGCACGAATTAATTACCCTAACTTAAAACATAAAACACAAGATAGTATAGAGCAAGTAAATGGTCGATCTTATGAGAAAGGTTCAAGTCAAATTTTTTATGCTATATGATATGCATTTTGAAGAGGATTAAAAGTTATTTAGGCTAAAGCAAAAGAAAACATAAAACTATTAAACAAAATTAAATAATATCAGAAAATTATCAAGAGACCAAACCTTAATTTCAAGCAAACATCTACCTATAGAAGTCAGAATTAATTACTGAAAAAATATATCAATTTTATATTCTAAATATTTATCATTTCTTAACATTAATTAATTAATGAATCCGTCATATAACTAACCCTAACCATCAAATAACCACAATGCTTGCACTAATAATTTAATTGAATGACAACTTTAAGAACTAGATAAATTGATTAATCTTGACAACATGATTATCCAAAATCTATATTTTGATTTGTTTAAATGTTCTTCTTAAGGATAATAACATAGATTTGCTATAATTATTAAATTTAATTGCTTTATAAGTTTATATACCACAACTCCAGTTTTGATATCAAACTTAACAATATATTGTATACAATAATAACTTTGAGTTTTCTCTAGCAATTAAAATAAAAAATTATAGGAAAAATAAGCATGAGAGAACAAACATATTCATCTTATAAACTAAAAAAAAAAGTAAAATAAATCTCACAGTTCTTGAAATTCGAAGGTTGTCATGTTCTTACAACAAAAAACAAAAAAAAGAATTTAACCTTGCTTGTCTACTGAATAATTAATCAGAAAGCATGATTTCAGGTTCTATTAGAGGAAGGTGTGTTTTTTTATGATTTCAGGTTTTGTTAGAGGAAGGTGTTTTTTTTCTCTTAGTTGGTCATCCTCTCTTTTCTTTTCTCTTTTTCTTTTTATATCCTAGGAAAACTTAATCTCTTTTTCACAAAATAGTCCTATCTTAAGTAGACAATTTATATTTATGCATTTCAATAAGTATTTTCCTATAAAAGAAGAGATAGTCTTGCATAAAATCTTCAAGTTTTAACTTTTAACTTAGAGGAACTAAATTACCAAAATAAAGACTTGGATGTCAGTTTGGATATTTTAGGATGTAATTTGGACTTATTTTTTCACAAAACCTATCTACTGGTAGCATTTATATGTCATCTTATAAAAATGATATCTCTCTTATATGAACTCCTTTTCTACTAAAATTTGTTGATAAGTATTCGAGTTAGGAATCCAATAAAATTAAGTTTGCATCAAATAGATTTTCGTAACTCAAGATATTCAAGTTGGAATGGCAGAAGGTTAATATTGACAGAATATTAGATTTGACTTTGAAGATTGCAATCTCTATGCTCTTTCTCTTTTTATTTCTCTTGCCATATATGTACATGAAGGCATGATGCTACTTTGTTTTGACTTTTAGAGCCTAAGTTTTGCACAAAATATTGATCGGAGGTCAAATCTATCAATTATCTTCAATTTATTTCTTTTTCAATCTTGTATCCAAAAGTGCCTTCAAAACATAAAATAAAGAATATCAAGATATTTTATATAAAACATATGCAAACTACTAAGTAAGAATGGGTAAAACTATTAAATAATATGGTTGCATCATAAGTTCTGCGCCAAGATCCAATTCTCTTAGGTCCGATATCAGGACCCAAAGGTAATGGGTTTTGCATCCAAACCTAATTCTCTTGAGTCTAGTGCCCTATCCTAATTTTCTTAGGTTCACCGTTTAGATCCAATTCTCTTGGGTCTCACGTTAGAACCTAAGTGTAATAAGTGGCGTGTCATGACTCAATTCACTTGGGTCTACCTCAAGACTCAAGGCTAATGGGCCCTGCTTTAGGATCTAATTCTCTTTGGTCTTGTGTCAGGATCCAATGTAATAAGTCTTGCGTCTGGACCCAATTCTTTTAGGTTTGGTGTTACAGTCAGGTTCAACACTCTTAAATTTTAATTTTTTTTATATTTTTTATGAAAATAAAAGGTTAATGAACAGCGTAGCACAAGCCACTTAACTAGTATCACTTATAAACCTACAAACTATTTATATAATGATTTACGCTAAGACAAATCATCAAAAGGCCATGTTATGATGTTTCAAAAATTCAACTAGTCTTGGATTAGAGTTCTCAGTTTGGATAATCAGTTAATCAATTGGTTTTACCAATCTCTTCCATTGTCCCTAACCAAGATAATTGATAACTTATACTTGGTGCTCAGTATGCTAAAGTTGGTGATGACTAATACCTACAAAAGGTCTTCTTTGGTAAAGTTGGGAACTCCCCGATACTTAAATAAATATCCTTTTAGAGAAAGAAAAAACAAAAATATTCTAGAGAGAGATGCTTTAAAAATATATATAATAGAGAATTAAGATTTTGAACCTTTTCTTATGAAGGTCTCATGACATATTTTTAACCCACGAGTCTTGTCTTTTTATAAAGAGAAGGGTTTGAAGTGTAATCTTACTTTGATAACATTTAATGAGGGATAAATATCTTTTACATCCATATTAGTATTTGATAGAAATATGGTGGGTCCTTAAAGGACTTTATTCACCCAAAAAAGGTGTAGAAGATTTAAAGTTTAAGGTGTCAAAAGTAGTTAAGTCTATAGGGACTGATTTCTTCCCCAAGATTAAACTCAAAAGAGGTTGGCCATTTTCCTAGACATGCCAAGAGAGGATAATCATTCCCTTGGTCACACCAAGAAAGGATGGTCCTTCTCTAAGGCATATACAAAAAAAGATAATCGTTACTTTGGACTTAACTAACTATTAAGTTCAAATATATTGGGTCTGACCTGTTTACTAGACTCATGCTACCTTAAACTTTAGCTAACTACTAAGTCCAAGTGCTAGACTTTATATACTACTAAGTTCAAAAATGTCTAGGAGTGGCTGGCACTAGACCCAATGTTTAGGGGGCTGACACACTATCAAGCCCAATCATGTTTGGGTCTGGTTAGTACTAGACTTAGTGTGCCTGAGGCTTAGCACACTGTCAAGCCCTATTTGAGACATTCTCACTCCCTTATGTATGTCCAAATGAGAAGGGTTAAAAGAAATTTTTAAAACAGTTAAAAATTGATTTATCACCATGCTTGGTGGGAATCAAATAAAAAGAATTGGTATGACTTCTTAGAATCATTTATTCATTATGATCCAAATAAAAATGTTCGTAAATGTGCCCATTATAATGATAATAACTATTTGATTAATACATGCTTTAAGCTCCATGGTTTTTAAGATTGACATCTAAAATGAAAAATCATGCCTCCCATGTCTTTTAATCCTAATCTACATGGTTTGATTTCAAAGAGTCATTTGATTATTACATGGAATTTGTTGCTAACACATGTTTATTTAACTTTATTTTTTGTTCTTCTACTTTATAGTAATAGTAATTGAGATTCAGTGCTACCAATTATATCGTGTGATTATTATAAATTTAGTCATTTATCCTCGACTTGTTTTGAAACAATCATTATCAACGTCTCTAATTATTGTTGATAGTGACATTACACCTTTATTAATTCCTAGAAAATTAAATGGTGTGGGTGTTTAAATATAACCCAATTCATAGTAAAATATATTCTGGGCTATAGTAAAATTACTTTTGTGCTCTTTTATCAAAGTTAATTCACAGTGCAATTACATCTTTAATCTTGAAAGAGAAAATATAAGCTTAACAATTGAGGTTATTTTATGTAATTTCTAGGGTCGTGGGAAACATTTTGGTATTCTTAATTTTTTTTTTAATGTTTAAAGCTATTGGAGTGTGCTCGCTTCAGCACAAGAGTGGCATTCATGCTTTTCAGGCGGTGCGTGTGACACCACGCGATGAATGTAACTGGCCTTCTATCATTTCTCTAGGTGTGTCATTATGTTTTTTTATTTTATTTAAAGTTGTGTGTGATAGCTGATAATGATTGAATTGTCATAAGTGATTGTTTGATTTTTTCCCTTTCTTTTCTCTCTCCTGATAGGTAATGTACTGTATTATCTTTTTTGTTTTTTACTTTTCAATTATAGTACTCATTCTATTAATTTCTTATTTCATTTCTTTTCCATTTATAGAAGTTTTTATGCTTTTCAATTGAGTCCTTCAATTATAATTTCTCATATGTTTAGCTTTTTCATTTCAATCCTCAATTTTTAAAATTTTTATTTTGTCCTTGAAACTTTTGTTGTAGTTTTTTTTTTCAATTTCATCATTCAATTAAATTTTTAATTGTTATATTTTTTTTTAGTTTGACCCTTATTCTTTTGATTTCTTTCCCTTTTATTAAAACTATTTTTCAATTCAATTAAACCCTTTAATTGAAAATTTTTATCCTTTAAATTAATGTTTTTTCTAGCCCTTTTTTTCAATCCTTTTGTGTAATTAATTTTTTTTATAGTTTCAATTATTGACATTTAATTTGTTAAAGATTCAGCTTCGTATGATCTTATTGTTCTATATTAATTATTTTTTTTAATATTGACTTTGTGATTATTTTCAAGTTTTTTCTATGGATTTATCACGGTCTTATGGCCCAAGTCATGATTTTTGCATGCTTTATTTTAATGTAAGTTTTTTTTTAATTGTTCTATTTCTAATTCATCTATAATTTTTTTATTACTAACACACTTTATTTTTTAAAATAAAAAAATATTGATTTTTAAATTACATTGTTGATATGTTCCGCCTTATATAATATTTTTTATGGCATGAGTTTATTCAATTAGTTTAATTTGTGTTTATCTTTTAAGTCATGATTTTTTAAGGTGTAGATTTATCTTTTATTTATTTAAATAAATAAGTTTAGTAAACATTATCGGATACATTTCTCATTTTATGTTATGGAATATCTTAATCTTGCTTGCATTGGCTTTTCAATTTATACTTTGAATTTTGTTATGTAAAAAAACATATTAAAACAACCTACATATCTGGTATTTTTTTTAAAAAAATTATAACCAAGGATGAAGCACGGGCTAAATGGCCAGTTAACTAAAAAACTAAATCATTGAGTGTTTCATTGTAGCCTATTCTACATATGTGTCTTAATTTTCAATGAAATTACCATTTAACCCTTCACCCTTTATTTATAAGGATTTGTTTAAGGGGTAAATGGTTTTTGCATACAATTAATTTGTCATTTCGTATTTGTTTAGGGACAACAATGTCTTTTACTTTTTATAGTAGTACAATTATTATATTGCCCTTTAAAAGTTAACAATGAGAACCTTTGTTCGAAGGGCTTTCTACGAATATTTTTTTAATTATTGTTGTTGTTTAGTTCTATGGGCATTTTTATCTTTTTACAAATTAATAAAGAATGTGGTTACTTAATTACCCTTGTCATTCTAATTTTCTATCCTTGGCTTTAAAGCCTTAGTTGTAATTTTATAATATTTTTTTTGTTATTATTATTTAGTTTGAGGGCCATTTTTTTTTACACAAATAAAAAAAGAGAAAAGCTTGGTCGTCTTTGGACGAAGTGTGTGGCTAACTTTAGTGGTTTGAATCGTGATTCCACCGCATCATTAGATTTGTCTTAGTGTCCTTTCCCTTTGTGGATAACACGTTTATAGTGGTTAGTTTTGGTTTAGTGCCAATTTTCTTTCTATTTTTTTTTCTTTTTTTCTTGTCGGATTGCATATTGTCCATATAAAAAATCATACTAGCCCTTCAATTTTTTTTCTTTTGATTCAGTCCTTTTTCTCTTGATTGCAATTTTTTTATTTACATTTAATATTTCTAATTGAATTTTATTTTTGATTTCATCCCTGATGATTTGTTTTTTTTTTATTTTTAAATTTCATCTCTAAGCATTTATTTTCATTTAATTGTGATGTCAAATTTCATCCTAATTCTTTTAGCTACTTTTTTTAACCATTTTCTTAATTATTATGTTTTTTCAATTCAATCCCTAAAAATTTAATTTCATTTAATTTTTATATTGAATTTATTCATAATTCTTTTAATTTTTATTTATTTTGTTTTGCATTATTTTTTTATTAATTTTTTTTCCTGAATTTCATAATTCTATATTTGTTTAATGAAGAATCTTGCTTCTCGGTTATTTTAAGTTTGGCTTTAATAGGGTCACTCCGATCTCATGACTTGGATTATATATTATAAAGATTAGCTTGAGTTGATTTTGGTATTTTTTAAAGTATTTTTTTTTAAATTACTAGTATTTTTTTTAGCTTCCTATTTATTGGGTCATCCTAATTTCGTGTTCTAGATTATGTGTTTGATTTGTTGACCTGAGTTAACTACTAGGTTTGCTCAAGATTTTTTTATTTTTTTTAATCTTTGGTGTCCATTCCTTATATTTTGCTAATATGTTAGGCCTTGCGTAATATTTTTTATGATGTTGATTTATTCATTCAGTTTCATTTGTATTTATTGTTGAAATTATGAGTTTTTTATAATGAATTTATCTTTTATTTATTCAAATAAATAAATTTAGTAAATACAATCAGGTGAATGTCTCATTTTAGTGGTTTGTTTATTGGTTATTGTTAGCTATTTTTTTATTTATATAAATAATTATTTATATATTTAATAAGATAATTGCATAGATTTTTTAATTTGTATTTTAAATTTTTCATGTAAAAAAATACTTCGAATAAACATACATACTTGGTATTTAAAAAAAAATAAAAATAAAACCCATGGAGAATCAATAACCAGTAAAGGGTATTTGTACTAGATGTATTTCTGGACAACAAATCGTTGACTCAATCTTTTCTCCAGATGACTCATCGGAGGTATTTCTAGTTTCTAATCTTTCTGATTCTAGTATAAAAGATGTTGTTGATGCACCTATCTTGATTCTAAATTATTTCCTTATCATCTTTCGCCTCGATTTAATCGTGATCAACGATGATACGATACTGAATGTGGGTTTCGATTCTCAGTCTCGTAAATTAACATCGTCTTCCTGCGCGGATGATTCTTTCAGAAAAAAGAGAGAATCGAAGAAGGTAGGAACAGCTTTTTTCCAGGTGGTGCAAGATAGGAGCAGGGCTACGTGTCACGTATAGCTAGCAGGCAGCAGCAACACCATCTATGCATATAGCCGCTGCTGCTGCTACAACACAACAATTTTGCAAGAGATTTTTTATATGAAAGCCGGCGATATTGGCAGCAGCGCTGCCATCTGTTCGCCGAATGAAACTTATCTGTCCATATTAATGCTGCTAATCTACGCAAACTCTCTTCGTGGCAGTTCGATAAGCTTTAACTACTCATCTGAGTTTTCCAATAAACTTGCGTCCGGGACTGATAAAATGCGTTTTTTATGTTCTTCTTTTGATTCGAATATTCGTTGATTTTTTTTAATGAGCTAAACATTAAAGAATGATGAAATTATTAAAAAGCATATTTTATGGAAACAAACAAAACCAAAATCATCTCTCTAACTGAAAAACTGATTTCTGACTTTGTTATGAGTAATTTATGCCTAAAAAAATTAAAAATATGGGTTCAGTTTTGATACATTTGACTCTATTCAATTTGGTTTTTACAAGCGAAGCTCCAAACAATGGTTTGATGAAAGCTACGGTCCTGAGACCCACAGGTCTGTGTTGGTGGGAGAAACTACCGATAGTGGCTTTAGAACATTCAGAAGGGATAAAATACAGTTTTATTTCAAAACAAAAGCTTACAAAATACAAACACACTCTTAATACACACCCTCTCTTTCTCTTTTGTGCTTCTCTGTTTTCCTTCCCACACTTAATATTATAAACTTAGTTGCTTATTTATACACAAATTGAAAGGCTGCAGGTGGTGGTGTTTAATAGTAGGTGACTGCAGGTGGTGGTGTTGGTGGTTGATTGAGTTGACCACAACAAATCTTCCCTTTAAACTCAATCGAGGGATGTCATGCGAAGCATTAACTTTAATCTGATAAATATTTCTCCCTTCAATGACTTTGTAAAGATATCTGCAACTTAATTATTTGTTTTGCAGGATATCAGTTCAACTTCTTTGTTCTTCATATGCTCTAAGATAAAATGATGACGTGTATCGATGTGTTTACTTCTTTCATGATACATTGGATTTTTAGCTAATGCAATCACTAATCGATTATCAATATAAATATTTGTAGAACTTTATTGAGAAAATCCCAAAAACTTTAGCAGATTCCTTAACCATATTAAATGACATACAACTGAGTTGACAACAATATATTCAGTTTCACAGCTTGATAATAATACTATCGATTGCTTTTTAGAAGACTATGTGAAAGATGTATCTCCAATGAAAAAGAAAAATCTAGTTGTGCTTGTTCTTTCATCCAGATCTCTACCCCAATCACTATCTAAGTAGCCAACAAGATTGAAGTTTTTACTTGAGATATAAAACATACCTTCATTTATTATTCCTTTGATGTAGCAAAGAATTATCTTGGCTGCATTCAAGTGAGACTGGTCTGGTGTCTTCATATATCTGCTGATAAGTCCGACTCCGTAGAGTATATCTGGTCTCGTACATGTCAATACCTTAAGCTTCCTACTAAGCTTTTGAAGTAAGTTGGATCAACATTTCCAACTTTACTTTTTCTCAATTCTACTCCATTCTCAACTGGAGTTGATACCGAATTACAGCTTTCCATCTTGAACCTTTCAATAATATCTTTAGAGTAACCACTTTGGGATACAAAAATCCCTTTTTCTTTTGTCAAGAATATCTTTGGCATCACTGCTTTGGGATACAAAAATCCCTTCTTCTTTCTGTGTTACTTCTAAGCCAAGAAAATGTTCCCTTTTTCTTTCTATGTTACTTCTAAGCCAAGAAAAAGTGCCATTAGACCAATGTCTGTTATCTCAAACTCTTGTACCATGCTTTTCTTGAAGTCTTCAAACATGGTAGGATTATTGCTGGTGAATATCAAGTCATCAATATATAGGCAGATAAATAATATGCTACAATCTGCTTCTTTCTTCACATATATTACGTATTCATATGGATATTTTTCAAATCCATTGTCTTAGAAATACCTATCAGTTCTAGTATTCCAAGCACGTAGAGCTTGCTTAAAACTGTAGAAGGCTTTCTTCAACTTGTATACTTTGCCTTGATTTCCAGCTTCAATGTATCCAAGTGGTTGTTCAACATAGATCTCTTTTACTAGGAAGCCATTCAGAAATGTTGACTTTACATCGAGTTGATAGATCTTCCATCTATGTTGTGCAGCTAGCGAGATCATCAGTCAAGTTGTCTTTAGCCGGGCTACTGGAGCAAATACCTCTTTATAGTCAATGCCTTCTCTCTATTTGTAACCTTTTGCCACTAATCTTGCTTTGTATCTTTGTACTTCTCCTTTTGCATTCGTTTTTGTCTTATAAACCCATTTAACACCTATTGTTTTCTTGTTTTCTAGTAGATTAGTCAGCTTCTAGGTATCATTCTTTTCAATGGCATATATTTCTTCATCCATTGCTTTTATCCACTTCTTTTCTGTGATAGCTTCATTAAAGCTAAGTGGGTCACCATCTGTGAAGAAGCAAAATAGAGTTGTATCTTCCATGACGTGAGTGGCATCGTACAACTCTTCTAGATTTCTCATCCTTCTTAGTCTTTTTTATGAGGATGCTGATAATGGTGTTAATGATGATTCTAATGTGTTTCTACTACTAAATACAGGGAATCTGTATGTCGAACTTTGTGGCTTATCTACTAGTAATGTAGGACCTTCTGTAAGTACTATTGGTACTTCCATTTTATCTTCAATGATCAAATCAATACTGATCCATTTTACTTCTTCTTAATCATCATTCCACTACCAAGATTTATCTTCTTCAAAGATAACATCTCTACTTATGATCACCTTTTTTGTGATGATATTATACAACTTGTATCCTATTCTTCTATCACCATATCTAACAAAGATGCATTTCTCGCTTTTATCATCGAGTTTGGTCCTTCTTGTATCTGGAATCTTTGCATATGCTACACAAACAAAGACTTGAAGATGAGTAACACTTGGTTTGTAACCACTCTATGCTTCTTTATGAGTGACAACTTGCAAACTTCTAGTTGGGCAACGCTTCAGTAAATACATTACACATGATTCTTTCTCTCAGTTACACCATTCAACTGTGGTGTATAAGCTGGTGTTGTCTAATGTTTGATGCCTTGTTGTGTACAAAAGACTTCAAAGTCATTTGCTGTATATTCTTCATCTTGATCAGATCTTACGGTTCTGATCTTATAGCCACTTTGCTTTCAACAATTGCTTTAAAATCTTTAAAACAATTGAATACTTCTGACTTCCTCTTTCGAAAGTATACATGTCTTTCTGCTAAAATCATCAATAAAAGTAATAAAGTACCTATTTTGTCTAGTTGACATAGGCTTTATGGGACTATATTGATACGGCTAAAAGATTGATGTCTTTTCCCAAGTGTAGGAGTGTCGAAGTAATAAATAACCCGACAAGACCGGGGTCAAACTACAGGGAGGTTAATTGTACAAATTATAAATAACAAAAATACAACAACAACAGGTTAATTGTACAAATTATAAATAACAAAAATACAACAACAACA
>NW_011500302.1:107870-112852 GCF_000495115.2 Populus euphratica | reverse complement strand
TGATGCAAGATTTTGTTTAATTATTGATAAAACTCGAGATGAATCTAGAAGAGAGCAAATGGCCCTTATTATTAGGTTTATTGATTGAAGTGAATTTATATGAGAATGATTTTTAGATATAGTTCATGTCAATGATATAACTGCTTCAATGCTTAAGGAAGAGATTTCCTTTGTTTTATCTCATCACAATCTTGATTTTTAAAATATTAGGGGTTAAGGGTATGATGGTGTTAGTAATATAGATGGAGAGTGGAATGGTTTGCAAGCTTTATTCATTAGTGATTACCCTTATGTATATTATGTACATTGCTTAGATCATCAATTACAATTAGCTCTTATTGCAGTAAAATATTAGGGGTTAAGGGTATGATGGTGTTAGTAATACAGATGGAGAGTGGAATGGTTTGCAAGCTTTATTCATTAGTGATTACCCTTATGTATATTATGTACATTGCTTAGATCATCAATTACAATTAGCTCTTATTGCAGTAGCTAGAGAAATATATGATGTTCACACTTTCTTTCATAATTATTTTTTTATTATTAACATTGTTAGTGCTTCTTGTAAGCATAATGATGAATTAAGGGCTTTTCAAGCAGCTACAATTGAAAATTTAGTTGATATTGATAAGATTGAAACAAGTAAATGAGTTAATTAAGTAGGTGGTTTGCAAAGACCTGGAGATAGTAGATTGAGTTCGCACTTCAAATCAATTTACAATTTGATAAACATGTATGGGGCAGCTTGCTTGGTTATTGAAAATGTTGCTTTAGATAGATCTACTTATTCTTAATGTGGTGACGTGGCCTTTTTATTTAAATTGCTAATGTTATTTGATTTTGCATTCATCTTACACATAATGAAGAATGTTATGGGAATTACTGATATGGTTTATATTGCAATGCCATTTATTTAAATTGCTAATGTTATTTGATTTTGCATTCATCTTACACATAATGAAGAATGTTGTGGGAATTACTAATATGGCTTATATTGCAATGTCGTGGTCGCACAAATTAATTACCCTAGTTTAAAACACAACACACAAGATAGTATAGAATAAGTAAGGAGTTGATCCCATGATGAAGGTTCAAGTCAGAGTTTTATGCTAAATGATATGCAATTTGGGAGGGAGTTTAGACGTTATCTAGGTTAAAGCAAAAGAAAAGAGAAAACTACTAAATGAAATATAATAAATTCAGAAAATTATCAAAAGAACAAACCTAGGTCGCAAGCACACATCCACCTATAGAAATTAAAACTGATCATGGAAATGAAACTTCAATTTATATTTTGAATCTTTATCTCTTGTTAACATTGGTTAGTTAACGGATCCGTCGTATAACTAACCCTAACCATCAAACACTTACAGTGTCCGCACTAGTAATTTAATTCAATGGCAGCCTTAAGAACTAAATAAGTTGATTAATTTAGAAAACATAACTATCCACAATCTATGTTTGATTTAATTTAATGTTCTCCCTAAGATTAATAACGTAAATCCACCACAATTATTAAAATCAGTTGCTTCACAAGTTCATAGACCACAACTTTGGTTTTGATATCAAACTTAGCAATAGATTGTCTACAATAATAACTTAGAATCTGTTATATCAATTAAAATAAACAATCATAGAAAAATAAGCATAGAAGAACAAACATATTCATCATATAAACTGAAAAGAAAAGGTAAAATAAATCTCCTAGTTCTTGAAATCTGAAGTTTTTCGTGTCCTTGCAACCAAGAAAATAAGTTTAGCCTTGTATGTTTATTGAACAACTAATAATAATAATAATAAAAAGACGAATGCATGATTTCGGGTTTCTTAGAAGAAGGGGGCATTTTTCTCTTTTTAGTTGGCTGCCTCCTTTCTCTTCTCTCATTCTTTTTATATCCTAGGAAACCCTAGTCTCTATTTACAAAATAGTCCTCCCTTAAGTAGACTGTTTATATTTAAGTACTTCAATAACTATTTTCCTAAAAAAAGAAAATAGTTTTGCATGAATTCTTCAAGTCTTGACTGAGAGGAACTAAATTGTTGAAATAAAAACTTGGATATTTTAAATGTTTCGAAACAAAATTTGAACTCGTTTCTTCATGAAACATGTTTGTTGGAAAAAATTAGTTATTATCTTTGAAAAATTATGTTTTCCTCATATGACATCATATTTAGGCCTTTGAGTTAGGAATCCAAAACAATTGAGTTGGTATCAATTGGACTTTTGTAGCTCTATATTTTCAACTTGGAATGGTTGAAGGTCAACACTAATAGATTGCGTGATTTGACTTTAAAGGTTGAGATTTCCATGCCCTTTCTTATTTTAATTTCTTGCCTTAGATGTCCAGAAATTTACCGATTTTAGCTTTTTAATGCCACTAGAATCACTTCATTTCGACCTCTAAAGCTCACGCACTGCATAAAACATAGACTAAAGGTCAAATTTACCAATTACCTCTAATTTACTTCTTTTTCATCTTTCATCCATAAGTGCCTTCAAAACATAAAACGAAGAATATCAAGGCATTTTATATATAAAACATAGGCAAAACACTAATTAAATATGGGTGAAACTATTGAATAATATACTTGCATCACTTTGCTAAGCCCTGTAATAAAAATCTCAAGACATTTTAAATACTATGCATTTGGTGACTACCACAAAAACTTTAATTCAGAGGTTAAGAGATGATAATTGGAAAACTCTTTTAGAAGAAATGAAATCATTTTGTAAGCATCAAGAAATTGAAGTTCCTGATATGGAAGCTTGTTTTTCTAATGTGGGATGATCTTGCCATAAAAAAAAAAAATCAATAACAATTAAACAATACTACTGAGTTGATATATTTACAGTTATCATTGATCAATAATTGCAAGAGCTAAATAATAGATTCAATGAGTAGGTGATCAAGCTTTTTAAGTTGAGCACAACTTTAGATCCTATAAATAACTATAAATTATTCAATGTTGAAGATCTATGCTTACTTGTTAACAAGTTCTAATATGAAGATTTTTCTAACCATGAAAAAATTCATTAGAGACTTTAGTTGCAACATTATGAGCTTGATGTACCTAATTATCCAACGTTAAAGAACTTGTCATTAACTACTGATTTAAGTCAAGGATTGGTTGAAAAAGAAAAATCAACAATTTATCCACTAGGTGACGAGTTGATTCAGTTTATTTTGACTATTTCTCTTTCGACAACAACTACTAAACTAGTTTTTTTAGCGATGAGAATTATTAAAACAAGATTTCACAATCGGATAAAGGATGGTATTCTTGCAAATTATTTGATTATCTATATAAAAAAAAATTGCTGAAAGATTCACAATTGATATGATAATCAATGACTTCTATTCTATGAAAGAACGACGAGCACAATTAAAATAAATATGTAAGAATTATTTTTTATTATTTTTTACTTTATTTCAAAGTTTATCAAACATAAATAATGATTCGCTTAAGCTAATATTTCTTATATACTTTGTATGCTTATATTTGATAGGTATAAAGACCAACAACATTAAAGTGATGATACATTATGAAGACGAAATTAACTTCATTACTTTGATTCAACTTGGTATTGCTTCAAATGTTTTATCTTATAAAAATATCATCATATGTTTGTAGTAAGTTATTTGAATAAAACTAAATTATATAGGTTTTCTTTACAACTCATGTACAATAAATTAAAACAAATATTATATATTGTTATATTAATTATGGCTCCCTTAACAAATAATCCTAGCTCCACTCATGTATGTACGGTTCTTCCAGTTTAATGAACTAGGTTACAAGTTTGAAAAGTTAACGCAGGTTAACATCTTTTTTTATAGCTTATTTTCTTTTTTGATTTCATTGTTCATAATTTTTTAAAAAAATTTATCTTGTAGTTTTTTGCAACTTCTTTTTTTTGGGTTGTTTTGATCTCAAGGCCTAAGTCACGGGTTTTTACAGGTTAATCCGGGTTTACTCGCGTTTTATTACCCAAGTTATTTATCTATTACGCTACCTCAGGTTGACTTAGATTGACTTTTGTATCCAATTTTATACTTTTAAAGGTTTTTTTTTTCTAAATTATCATTTTTTTTCAAACAATGAGTGGTTTACCATGGTTACCTATTTTTTTATTGTCTTATTAAAATAAGATTAACTTATTTGACTTGATTAAGATTATAACTTGAGTCATTATTTTTTTTTGAAACGTACTCTTATCTCTTAAGTAGTGATTTTTATATAAAAAAAATTATAGACCCATGGCATAATTCGAACTAGCGGCATACTGCGGGCTCAAGTCTAGATTGAAGCTAATGTTGATTTTCAATATGGATCAATAAGAAGTTGAATATAAAGCTATAATGGGTTGTATTTGTAGGAAGTGTTTGAAAGAGTAGTAGAAGTTGTTTTTTAAATTGTTTTTTATTTGAAAATGTATCAAAATAATATATATATATATATATATATATATATATATAATTTTTTAAAAATTATATTTGACATCAAAATATTAAAATAATCTAAAATTTAAAATATTAAATTTTCTTAAAAAATACTTTAAAACATAAAAATAAGATAAATGGCTACAAATTCATATGCAATTATGGTGAGGCTGTACCTTTTTAATTGCAAAGCACACAACCATCATAGAAAAGGCCCATTATCACCTTACCTCTATGTCATGGCCTCACGCTTAGCATGAACAAGGACCAATCTTAAATTATAATGGCCTTAAGTTTGGATTTACGTCTAATCTCTAGAGTTGTCTTATTGAAACTTGTATTTTTTTTTATTATTAATATGTATCTTCAAATTAACTTGTGTGTAACTTGATAACACGACCAAAAAATTGATGTCTTCTCATAAGTGCAGAAATGTCAAAATAATAAATATCCCGGCAAGACCGGGATCGAATCATAAGGAGGTTACTTGTATAAATTATAAACAACAATAAAACAACAACAACAATAATAATAGCAACA
>NW_011500302.1:103917-105842 GCF_000495115.2 Populus euphratica | reverse complement strand
TTTACTAAGATGCATTTCAAGAGTCACTTTAACAAAAAAACTCTTTTACTCTATCATTCTAGTAACAACAGTTTTTACAAATAGTTTATGAAATAAAAAACATAATTAATTAATTTTTTTAATAACATTAACTATTATCTTTTTCCCCCCAACCAAAACAAGATATTGTCTTCAACGTCCTAAGGTAAAAAGATTGAGCATAGAAGAGACATCACCTGAAACACTAAATACTAACAAATCTAAAACACACTTAAATAAATATAAAAAATAATAAAACAAAATAATATACTATTAAAAAAAACCAAAAGATACAAGGATTCACAAACAAAGGCTCAAATCTAATCTAAACTTTTTACAGCTTTTCTTAGTTGATCAATTTATGTGACTCATTGAGGAATCAATTATAGGAGTGAAAGATTGTAGTTGGTTAATCAATTATTCAGTTGTAGTAGTAGAGATTACGATTTCTTGTGCTAAAAATATTAGAAATTCCTATTCCACAGCATGATCAAAGAAAAGACAAAAAAATTTCATAAAAACCATTAACATTTAACAAACCTATGGGTTTATGGTGAATGTGCAGTTGGGCCCAATAGGTAATATGAAAGATCTCTTTCAATGTGCCTAAACCACCTAGTAAGGCAATTAGTATGTTTAAACATTGCATTCATTCGATCAGACATTATGAAAACCTGTAGTTCCTCTCTAATTGTTTTTTCCAATAATGTTCCCTTATGCTAAAGCTTTAGAGACAGCCCCCATAACTTGATTACCTTATAAAAATACAGTTATTGACACTTCCCCGATTACCCCAAGGCTACCTCCCCTATACACTAAATGAATCTTTCTCTCAGCTAGTACCTAACCAAAATGATTTGCTGATTTTAGAAACTCTATTTCCTTCCTAGGACTAGATCCACCGAAAACACAAATATTTTTTATTTGATGACTTGAGGAACCTGCTATTTTTACACAGTTCTATATCTGTTGAATGTATGGGTTGAGTAGAAATAAAAGGAAGGAAGAGAAGATTTTATAGATGAGAAATTAAAAATACAATCATATCACCTATATGTAGGCCATCTATAGTCTCTCTCTTTCTCTCTCTCTTTATTTATTTATTTATTTATTTATATTTTTAAAAAAGCATGTGTATGTACAGGCTGCTGTGATTATAGCTTACACTTTTTCTTGGTTTTATGTCTAAAAATGGCTTAAACATCTTTTATGGGTCGAGGATAGGCTTCCCATCCAGTTTTCTTAAAAATTGGCAAACATGGATTTTTTAGTCAGATTCCTAAGGCTATGTTGAACATGTTCTTTATGGAAATGGGGTCTTAAGTCATGAAACGCACAATACACATCTCTACCTTAATACATCTTAAAAGTCAATAGAAGATTATCTAATGATTCCTTATGTTTTGGAACAAATCCTTACTTTTGATAATTTTCACAAGCTTTGCAGAATACATGTGTGTTTTTGAACATGGTGGGCCAATAAAATTCACATTATAATATTTTTGCAGTTGTCTTTTTTTACGAGAAATGACTCTCAGATGCCTCAGAATGACAAAATTTAATGACACCACTTACCTTATTATCAGGAATGCATCTTTAAAAAATTCGATCAGGACAATATTTGAATAAGTACGGGTCATCCCATTGCATTTTGCTCAAAAAATTTCTTTTGTCTTTGGTACTCCAATGAGCTAGCAAAAATCTTGAAGTAAGAAAATTGATATTTTTAGCAAACCAAGGCATTGAACTAAGAGAAAGTAAGGATTCGTTAGGAAAGTAATCATCGATTGGTGTGATGTCAGATGTCAAATGTATTGTCACTCTTAACAAAAGATCTATATCAACATTTTGGTGTGTTTTTTATTCATGATTTCTTCCTTAGAATAAATCATTTGCAAATCTTCAGA
>NW_011500302.1:83482-98762 GCF_000495115.2 Populus euphratica | reverse complement strand
TTTCTTTATTATTATTATTATTATTATTATTATTATTATTATTATTATAGTTGTTGTTGTTATTGTTATTATTGTTGTTATTATTGTTATTCTTATTGTTTATAATTGTTGTTTATAATTTGTACAATTAACCTCCCTGTGGTTCGACTCCGGTCTTGCCGGGTTATTTATTACTTCGACACTCCTTCACTTGGGAGAAGACATCAATCTTTTAGTCGTGTCAGAAAGTTAGAATAAATAAAGGGGCTTAAAGACACAAATCTTAATCCAAGATGAGGGATTACTTATTGAAAACCTTATAAATATAATAATATAAAATTACAATTGTCTTGTCTAATTAAAATTAAAAAAAAAAACTAAATCCTATCAGTTTTTATATTTAAGCAATGATATCTTTGTCCTGCGTTACAACATAAATGGTCTATATATGGTGATGAGATGGTCTTTTCCTATAGATTCATTTGATATTATGAAATTGATAAAGGATATAATAGTTTAACTTTTTTTACACAATTAAATGATACAAAATACCATTAAAAAGTTTTAAAAAATAAAAGATGAAAGAGTTTTTTTTGTGTCATTTCCTACTTTTAAAACAAAAACAATTATTTCATTACTCTTCAAGTAAAAATAAAAAATAAAAAAGAGGTTAAGAGGAATTTTGAGATTTTCAAATGTTCTATTATAATCTATTTGAATTGGTAGCAATTAGTCTTTTAACAAGTAAAAATAATAATAAAAAAAATAGCTAGACATCGCATGTTTTGGGTGAATATACGAGATCTTTTGACAACTAAAAAGATCCAATTATCGTGCCATTTGAAATGTTCACTAGCGGTGAAGATGATGAGGCGACATATGTAGTCTAAGTCATGACGGTTCTACAACGGTGAAGTTTTTTTAACTCCTTCCTCTTTTTTCTCTCTCATTTCATTGAAATCCGTGGTGAGTCAATCAAATTTCAGAGTTGTTCTCCCATTTAGTTTTTTTTTTTTTCAATTGTAATTCCTTTTCTTTTGATTGGTTTTTATTTATTTTAGATTCTTCTTTCAATTTTTTTTCAATTACATCTATTCTCATTTGGTTTTATTTATTTTTTATATTAAATATAGTACTCTTTCTTTTGGTTGCTATTATTTTATCCTTTTAAAAAAAAAATTGTTTACTTTTTTCAATTTTCTCCCCAACATTTTATTTCATTTATTTTTTTATCGAATTTGAATCCTTATTTTTTTAATCACTCTTCTTTTATCCTCTTCTTAGTTTGTTTTTTTTTTTAATTTTATCCATTAACATTTGATTTTACTTAATTTCTTTATTTAATTTTTGTCCTTATTTATTTAATTTCTCTTTTTTAATCATTTTTTATTTTTTTCAATTTGTTCCCTCAATATTTAATTTCATTTACTAAATATTTAATTTTGATCCTCATTATTTTAATGGATGTTTTTTGTTTTATGTCATTTTCTTATTTTATGAGGTTATCTCGAGTTGTAGGTTAAACAAGTTAACCTGGATTATTTCAGATTTCTTTTCAATATTTTTTTTTATTTTTTTTCAGTTTTATCCTTTAACATTTAGCTATTTAATCTTGAGCTTTCTTGTGTTTACATGCCTTTTTTTCTTCTTCTTCTATAAAGTTATCTTGGATCGCAAGTTAGTCAAGTTAACAGGTTATGAGTCAATTTTTTTATTTAATTTTAATTTTTTTTCTAGATTATTTTTAAAAATTAAAATAACTGATATCATGTCGTGAGTAGAAAATTAGTAAAGTTGATCTAGATTAACTCATTTTTTCTATATATTTTCTTTTATTTTTTTTTGTTTTATAGGTTTTTTTACCTTTTATTTTAAAATATCTCGATCTTATATTCTACATGTTCATTATATTATTTCAAATTTGCTAAAGTTATATTAGCCCAAACATTTGTTTTGGTTAAAAAAAAAAAAATTAAACTTCGAAACCAAGTTCCTTGAACAAACAACAAAAGTTTCTCCCATTTCTTAGAGTGATTAGCAACGTCTTCGAGCCTGTTTGATAGTGTGATTGTAGTTATTTTTAAAATAATTTTTCGTGTCGAAATACATATCAATAATTTTTTTATTTTTTTAAATTATTTTTTACATCAATATATCAAAATGATCCAAAACATATAAAATATATTAAATTTTAATAATTTTTTTTAATTTTATAAAAATAGAATTTACACCGTATTTTCAAACAATACCTTCTTCAACTATGATTGTCAAAGGATTTGTCATAGACGGGCATGGAGCTCCACCCCACGATTTCTCTACCCGTATACTACTGCTCGATCTCCAACTCCGTCTCCATTAACGTCCCACAAACTTCCTTTCATTGGTTATCCGAATAACTCTATCAACGTGGGTGATTCTTTTATATAATGTAACTTGTTAGTTAATTGCTTTGTTTTGGAATAGTTTGTTAGATGGCTGTTGGGTTTTTTGTAGATCAAGATTGAGTGTAGGAAAGTGGGTTTGTGTTTGTTTTCGAGTCAAACTTCGGTTGATGTGGGAACGAGTGCTGGAATTGTTGATGTGCCTTTGGCTCGTGAAGGTATTGCTGAATGTGAACTTCTCAAGTGGTTTGTGAAAGAGGTAAGTAAATGAATGGAATGATCTCTGACAAAGTTTTGAGAAATGTTTGTCTTGATACTGTTTTCAAATCATAATGTTGGCGTTGATTTAGCAGGGTTTAAAAATGTTTTTTTAAACGATGGTACTGTGATTGTTGTTGTTGTAGGGGGATCAAGTTGAAGAATTTCAACCACTGTGTGAAGTGCAGAGTGAAGAAATCAAGTTGACATTTTGAATTTTTTGTGTAGATTAATAATAATTCAATTTTATGAATTTCATATGTATGCACTTAGCGACGTGGTTTTCCCTGTGTGGGAAATGGTGTGGGATACAAAAGATGAAATTACGAAGTGGGAGACATTAATTTGGGGAATCAGTTGGAATTCATTTTGAAACCATGTCAAACAAATATTTTTTTCTTTGACTTATGAAGCAAATGGTTATTTTGTTAGCCATGCTAGGTAACCCTAGTACCTGCCTGTGTGAACCTAAAATGGGCCACAATGGCAGAGCTGGCTCCATTTCTCAAGGGGGCCCAAAAGATAGGGAGACTGTGCTCTGCACAATTAGGGGGCGTTTGTAACGTGAAGTTATTCATGAGATTAGTTTTTCATGCATGTGTATTGATATTTTGAATTTCTGGTAATATATGATATGTGCGAATAAGGGTAACTACATTGCAGGTTGGAGAGTCTCTTCTTAAAAATGGTTGTTCAAGGAGCTCAAGTTCCAACGCAGAAACAAGATGTTTCTGAAAATTTTGTTTCTCATCATTCTGAGGTGAACAAATGTAAAACTGGCGGAGTCCTGTCAACACCAGCTGTGCGACTCCTTGGAAAGCAATATGATATAAATCTAAATGATATCCATGGAGCTGGTAAAGATGGGAGAGTATTAAAAGAAGACATACTGAGACATGCTATTCTGAAAGGAATCATTAAAGATTCAAGTGGCATTGAGAATGCTGATTCCAGAGACCAATTTTTGAAAGGTGAAGAGGACCACTCATACGTGCCAGCTGAATTAGGATCACAACATGGTGATAAGAAGTGCCCCTAAGGTAAAATATTAGATACAAATGTGAACTGAAACATCTTTTTTCTATCATTATTTTTCAGGAGGAGGGGGCAGGAATATAAAAAACTGGTTTCCTTGGCATTTTTTACTCTTCACAATACTACCAAATTTTTCTGAAGAATTGTAGGATGAGGACATCGTGGCAATTTCTTACACTGCAGATGAGTCAACTTTCCCTGTCATGGCAATCATAACGTCAATTAATTGTTATCCAAGGCATAAGCAGGCAACCATAACCATGTACATGTAGTTAGTTGTGTTCGATGATGGTTGGATCCCTACTGATGAAGTTTTTTAACATTGTAACTGTATATAGAAAATCAGACATATCTTGTGAACTCAATATCTTGTGAACTCAACAGTCTCAAATAAGTTTTACATGGGATGGAAGAACACTCGTATTGTAAATCTTGTACTGTGAGATATGATAACTTTTAATTTTAAATTCCAAAATTATCCTGTACAATCTAAACCTTTTTACTGCAGAACCCCTAATCTTTTTGTATGCATCTTTTACTCTGAAAACCAAATCTTTTACTATAAAGTCTAAACCCTTTCATTAAAGACAAACAAAAACCCCCCCCCCCCCCCACCCCACCCCTCCCTAAAACTCATTTTTGTTGGTGTATTGATACTGGACAGTTATTTGTTCAATTCCATGTACTAGGAATTCTTAAAGAATATGTTTATTAGGCAAACAACTTTAAATTTAGAGTTAATGCAAGGTCCTTGCCTTTTTTTCTTCCAGGGGATTCCAACGTGCGATGGTGAAATGTCCATGGCTGCAAAAGTTCCACATTTTCATTATGCAGAAGAGATAAATTGTGATGCATTGGTGGAGCTTAAAGAAAATTTCCGAAACAATAACACTGAACCAGGTGTGAAGCATACATTCCTTCCATCTTTGATGAAGTCACTTTCAGTGGCCATCAGCAAATATCCGTGGATTAATAGCTGCTTTAATAAGGACTCAATGGAGGTTGTCCTGGAAGGTTTGTTGATTTATTCTTCTTTGCTGCTATAATGTTGCTTACTGCCTCTATTTTCTGATGGGCACATGCTCAACGAGTAGTAGAAAACTACGATTTCACAGTAGGCATGTCAGTGCATGGGCACTATGATTCTTGCTTATGAAAGCATTTCTGCTCAACGTAATTTAAAATGGTAATTTTAATGTCCTATGCAAGTCTTTGAGAATCTAACAAAGCTTGAATTAGATCCAGTGCCAACAAAAGTTTATATAATGAGAGAAACATTTTTGTATTATAGATTGACAATAAGTCACCGTATTGACTGCTCTTATAAAACCAATATAAATTATTGTACTTCAACAGAAGATATGTGTATCCACCAGAGGCTCTATATTTGGTTCTACAAGGATGTATGGGCACATGTTTATATTTCTTCTTGATGGAAGAATTGTTAGTTCTGATGTAAAATAATTATTGCTCTTTTCAGGTCTATTATTCAGTATGTTGCTTGGACTGTGTTGAGTATTCTTACTGATGCCCTTAACCCTCTTTTCTAGTTTTGATTGTGGTCACAATAACAGTTGAATGTCATAGGTTTCCACAATATTGGAATTGCCATGGCTACTCCATCTGGTTTAGTTGCACCCAACATAAAGAATGTCCAGTCTCTTTCCATCTTGGAGGTTGTTTAACTGATTCCTGTCTGTTTTATTTACATAAGAAACTATCTTCTATTCCACTCTGCTTTTTAGCTGGCAGCTTCCTTCTTGTGTTATTGAGTTTGACTTCAAACATATTTCTTTACACACTTAATAGTTACTGGAGAATATATAACCTGATTGATTTGATAATGAGAGTTAAAATGGTCTAATAGATATTAAAATTGAAACCAGTGTTTTTTTTTTTTTTTAAGTTGAAACTTGCTTTATATGCATTCTCATGGTTAGGATCACCCATCAGTATAGGCAAGAATGAAATAGTCGTGATACATGCAACCTGGCCCGGACACCCACGTTAATCTAAAAAAGAATGAAATAGTGCTTGGCTTAGCGGTGATATATATATGTCATGTTTTGCTCTCAAATGTGTTTACTTTCAGATCACTTCTCCTTAAATTTTGTTATAATTTTTTTTCCTTTTTAATGGTTTTATTGACAATGTCCACATGTATTTAGATAACGAAGGAGCTCTCACGGTTGCAACAATTGGCCTTGGCTAATAAGCTCAACCCAGAGGACATAACTGGTGGAACAATAACACTGAGCAACATTGGAGCAACTGTTGGGAAGTTTGGTGCTCCCATCCTCAGCTTGCCTGAAGTGGCCATTATTGCAATTGGCCGAATTCAGAAAGTGCTTTGTTTTGCAGATGATGGAAATGCATATCCTGCATCAGTTCTGACGGTAACAGTGTTTCAGTTACTTCATGCTCATTCTTTTTTATATGTTTCAGAGTAATCCTAAGAGCTAACACCATCTTCCAAATGACCTTGGGATGTACACCATTATATTTATATGCTCATTATTTTGGAAATAAACTACTGTAAGGAGGCACATCATTCTTGAGAAAAAGTGAACCACGGTCCATTGTATAGGAAAATCTTATTACTAAATCAGCATGCAATTTCAAACAATTAAAGAACTCTTGTGACAAAAATGGCTAAAATTGTACATTGCACTTACTATTGTAAAAACTATGGCGCTTATAGCTTTCCATTGTTATTGTGGATTAATCTGCCTCTCTGGCATGCCTCTTGTAAATATAGGTGCAGATCGTAGAGTGTTGGATGGGGTGACTGTTGCAAGATTTTGCAATGAGTGGAAACAGTTAATTGAAAATCCAGATCTGCTCATGTTGCTTGTGAGATGAGTTGTCTTGACTGGTTGCATTATGACATGTTCTTATCACACGCAGCACCTCTTTAGCGTACAGTTACCAAACCGGGAAAGAAAAATACAACTTGTAAGTTCTGTAAATCGTATTCAATAAGGTTTAAATCATGAAAAAAAAAATTATTATCAATTTAATAATTAATTGATTTCTATTTGATGATAAAGTACAAAATTTAACAATCCGTTATGATCTCATAAATATTAAAAAAGTCATAAATTATATAATTTGACTTAACATTTTAGTAATCGGGTTTTTCAATGTAATTAATATTCATTCTTCAACAATGTTCCAAGTGTAGATCTATTATGATTATCAAACCACTCTTGATTTAAAGGCTTATAACTCTATATTCATTTATTAGAAGGTAAGCTCTCATTCAGCCTAAGCTGATTAGGGACAAGGATGCTATTAAGTTTATTGAGCTAAATGAGGTACAAACTTATGATGAGGATAATTGCTACTTGTAGAGATGATTTTCACTCAAATTATGGTGGCTAGCGCCTCTAGGAAGGTTAAAGATGCCACATTTATTCCCTTGAAAGTGACATCTTGATCAACTTTCGTCTATTTCTTCATTAAAATTTGAGTAAAGCGTCGCTTTTTTAAATCCTAAAAAATTAAGGCTTTTAAAAAATATTTTTAAAAAAATTTCAATTTAGTCCTTGTTTTTTCAAATTGAGCATACACATTTTAATTTGACCCTGAAATTTCTTACTTTTTGAAGTGCACTCTAAAACTTTGATTTAAATCCTTTAATTTAAGTGTTTCTTTACTTTGATCCTAGGTTTCCAGATTATGTAATTTCAGCTCCTATCAATTATCAAACTTTTAATTTCTTTCAAATTGACCCTTGATGTCATCAATATCAGTCCAAAAACTCAAATATTTTTTGCACTTTGGTCATTGGTTTTAAAATTCTTTAATTTGACCCTCAACCAGCCTTTAATAATTTAGTTTCTTTCAATTGAATCCTTGATTTCATCTTATTAAACTTGTAAAAATTAAATTTAGTCTTCTAAAATTTTAATTTTTTCAATTAAGCCCAAATTAGGCTTTCAAACTAAATTTTTCATTAATAAAGTCCTCAATAAAATTAGTTTCACATATTAAAAATCTAATTAAATCATTGCACTTAGTTAATTCTTTTAATTTTGGCTTACATTAATTTTTAAACTTAATTAATTCTTTAATTAGTCCCATAACTAAATCAAATTAACCTATTGGAATCTAATTATGCTCTCAAACTTTATTATTATACAAATTCATCTAAGATTCACTTGAGTTAACCTTGAATTTGCATTGGCTCCCACATTTAGGTCCTTCAAATGCAATTGAGTTTTTAATATTGTCAAAGATCTAGTTTGGTTATTTCATTTCTTGTTTATGTATTTGGATCCCTCTTCAGCTTGTTCTTACCAAACGAGTATATATATATATATATATATATAAATATGATAATTTTGGGAACATAAAATTGGGTTATGACATATATTTTGATAATAAAATAGTGTATCAACCATTTTCAATATCTTTAAACATTCAATGGACTTGAGTCATTTAAGGATCATACTATCTATAGGGTTATGACATATATTTTGATAATAAAATAGTGTATCAACCATTTTCAATATCTTTAAACATTCAATGGACTTGAGTCATTTAAGGATCATACTATCTATAGGGTTATGACATATATTTTGATAATAAAATAGTGTATCAACCATTTTCAATATCTTTAAACATTCAATGGACTTGACTCATTTAAGGATCATACTATCTATAGGTTGATTTTCAATGCTTGTTTCCCATATACTTAAAACATTCTTGTAAATAAAAACAAAAACAAAATTTTTGAATTATCTTTTTATATAGGAAAATAATAAAATCATGTATTCGATATCTTTCAACTTTCAAGAGACGTAACCTGTTTAAGAATCTTACCATCCACAAGTTGATTTTAGATAAAAAAAAAAAGATAATAATAAAACTATCAATACTTACTAATAAACATCTAAAATAATCTGTAACAACCTTGATTTTTTCTTTTTTTCACAATACATTGAAAATTTTCAGGTAATTTTTTAAATACAGGTTCCACCAAAATTTCTACAAAAATTTCTATATAGTGAGAGGTTTCAAGTTATCAACAAAATCATAGTACATTTCTAATTTTATTTTACATCCCGATTCAATTATCCTGGATCTCAACCTAACTCACTATTATCAACACAATACATCTTATTTAATGACATCATATAATGTAATTCAAGTGAAAGATTCGGTTTCAACTATAAACATGCATGGTTAAATAGGTACTTAGAGTTATAAATATAAGATTAAAGTCATACATTTAAATTTACGAATTAATATTACATTTTAATTTTTAGAAGATAAATCTCTTAATTTACAAATAATTACATGGTCAAAAGGTAACTAAATATGACTTTTGACGCGACCCTGATGGACTTGAAAAGAAAAATTAATGTGTACACATAAATATAAAAAAGTAGTAACAAACAATATCAATGACAAATAATAATCTTCATGGAATTTCTTTTGATACATAAATCAAGCATAAACATCTTTTACAACATCCATTTTCCATCTATTACTAATATTCATTTAATATCCTATCCCATTTGTCGAGAATAATTTCATCTTGCAAATCTCAACACAACTCAACGATTTTTGAACACTATCTCCTTATAAATCATTTCTCACTTGATATCAAAATATTTTTCTTTTGGTATCATTAGCTTATCTCATTCTTTTGGAATAACTAATCAATATTTTCCCTCTCATTTTCTGGAAGGTAATTGCTGATACTAATGATTTTCATTAGTGTCATTAGTATCCTAATATTAGGTTAGATTAATCAATTACAGTCACGTGCTGATATGAATACAAATAGTTAGTATTATTAACTATTCCTTACCTAGAATGGTTAATCAAATCTTATTCATATATGTTTTACCATTAAAGTTAGAGATGTCAAGAACTCTTGACATCATTAGCCTCCTTACCTGGAGTAGCTAATCACACCAAAAATGGTTACCGATATCAATATAATCCATTGATATCATTAACTATTCTCAACCTGGAATAATTAATCAACTTATATTTTTCAATTAATCAGGAGTAACCATGTCAATGTTAGTAATCTTTACTAACATCATTAGTCTCCCAATTTTTCGAGATCGACTAATCAATTAAAGACATGCCGACACCGATGAAACTCCATTAATACCATTAGTTATCCAAACCTAGATAGCTAATCAATGTCATCTAAAATGTCGGTACCAATGAAACCTCATTGATACCTATCCAAAACGTGATCGCTAATAATATCATCTGAGTCTTCCATTCATAGTGATCCCCTTTTATTTTTCTTATTAACATTATATGCGTTGTAACCATGTTGCCAAGTATCATTTGCACACTATCTTAGTTATCGACACTACAGCCACTAAGTATCATTCACATAACCTTGGTCACCCTCATCATAATGTCAAATATCAATTTATGCCCTCGGCTACTAATTAGTACTTAAAAGTATATTTTTGTTAAGGTTTTATATCATCATTTTGCACTTGAAGTATCAATAACTTCTTAACTAGAGCATGTTTTATAATAACATATCTAATAATATAAGATACCTTTAATTTATGGTAAATGTTCATTTTAAATGCATGCCTATCATATAAATCAAGGGATTGATTGATAAGTTTTATTACTAAAATTAAAAAAACAAAGAGAAGGCTAAGCTTAGAAAAAAGATATTGGTTTAGTCCAAATTGAAACATTATTCAGTCATTGGATCATAACTGGAGCTGTAGAACTTGGATTTAGGTATGCTTTATATGGATAGAAAGCTAATAAATAGGTCTAAAACTTTCATGAGGAGTCTAGGATTCAAAAGGACTGTTTTTAAATTCAAATTATAACAACAATAAAGAAATTTGAATTTGTTCTGCAACCCAAACATTATTCGGTGTTCAGCTCATATCTCGAGTTCTAGAAGTCCAAATGACCTTCTTTTTTTTTTGAAAAACTGAGATAATTTTCTAAAACTTTCATGTGAACAATCTGTTTAAATTCTAATGTTACCAATGATATTTTGTTCAGTCAAGAAGATAAGGATTATCAGAAAGTCAATAGTTGGTCACCTATTCAACAATTAGTCTACAAATCAATAGTTTCAAATTTTAGCCTATAAAAGAAGGCGTTTACCATGCATTTAGGCATCTTGGTTTTTAGATCAAGATCATACTCTTTATTTTTTTTCTTTTTATTTTTATAATAGTTAAGTTTTATTTCATGTTATATTTTTCTTAATCTCTTGTTTATGCCTTCCATTTCCTTTACTATACTTATGCAATTATATTCTCCTCTTGTTTATTTATGTTTTTTTTTTCATTACATTTAGCTAAGTTTATTATGTCAAGGTGAAAAGGTTTCTCTAATGGTGTTAAGATAAGTATAATATAAACTCAATATGGATTTCAATGCTTAAATCCTCAACAACTTGTTATTAATATTTCTTATCTTTTTATCTTACTAATTCTTAATACTTTACTTGTTAAATGATTAATCTAGATTTATGTTATTTAACACTTGACACAATAAATATTTGGCACTTTCATAATGCAATCGTATGGTATAACCTACACTTGTGCTATGAAAAAAACTTGATTTGTTGTTAACATAAGTTATAATCATGAATACCTGATAATATTTACAAGTATTAGCATTATTCAAATAAGATATAATGTAATCATGTTAGCAATTTATAATCTGATTGGAACCTCCTTTATATGTGGTTTTCAGTTAAGTAATAAAAAAAATTTATACTATACTTGTTTGAAATACCATTAGTGAATCCTCTAACCTTGATATTTATTTTTATTATTGTTTAATCCTCATATTAATCTTATAATCTCGAAGTTCTCTTAACTTCTTCTTGTTGTTGTTGTTATTGTTGTTATTTATAATTTATATAGTTAACCTCTTTGTGGTTTGACTCATGTCTTTCCGAGTTATTTATTACTTCGATACTCCTGTATTTGAGAGAAGACATTACTCTTCTGGTCATGTTAGCCACCCTCATTATGGTGCTAAGTATCATTGTAATGTATCCTTAGCCACCAACACTATGGTGACTAATTATCTATTATTTCTCCTTCAATCTCCAAGTCATTGTGTATGCCTAATCTATACTAAGGTATGTAAGATAATTATGTTTATTCTAAAATTATCATGGCTAATTCGATACCTATCAATGTAAGGTAATTGTACCCATCCTAATAATAAGATAATTAATTTGATACGTAACAATGTATGCAAGGTACTTATATTCATTCAAACATTATCCTAACTAATAGAGGTATATCTTTGTACGCAAGGTACTCTTATTCATTCCAATAATATCATCACAATTTTGATACATATCAATCTATATAAGGTACTCATATCCATTTCAATTATATCATAACTAGTCAATACATATCAAAGCACGTAAGGTACTCACATTCATTCCAATATTATCGAAGTAATAAAACAATAAATTCTAAAATTTATCAATAAGTTTACACAAATTAAAAAAACAAGATACGATACACTTATCTAGAATATGTATACATGCTATCACTCTATGCAATTGTCCAATGTTGTCACTCTATGCAATTGTCCAATCCTTATAGCTTCCCCTATACCACTAAGGATTTAGTTTTTATCAACAATATAACCAACATCACAACTTCATTTAATTATCATTCAACTAGTATTCTTCAACTAATCACAAGGAATTTTCTTAAAATCTAATACTCTTATCCATTTTCATGTTCATTTGCATTCTTATAATTTTGTTATTAAAACCATTTCTTAACAACAATTCTAAGCAAATATTAAAAATTATCTAATTCTGATCAATTTAGCTTAACCAACTCAAAACACCATCTAGTGTTTTAATCATAACTAAAGTTGTAAAACTTAGTTTTGGGCATGATTTGCCTCTATGAAAGGCTAAAACATAGAAATACAACTTTTATGAAGAAATCAACTTTAAATTATTTTTTTTTTAAGGCTTACAAACAACAATTACAATGGCCTCTCTTTTATGGCTAAAATTTTAGACAATGAGGATTTTCATCCCTTCGAAATTCTTTTCAACTTCCAACTTGTTTTTATGCATAAACAATATTTAAGATCATTTGACATCATTAAATCACAAATTTAAACCAATTCTAAAAAAAAATTCAAACAATTTCTCTACCTCTACAATGTAGCAAGATTCAGCCAAAATATAGAAACTCATTCCTTTAGAATTTCTCCTATTTTTTTTTACACACACTACATATGTTATTATCCTTATTTAGCATTATTAATACAATAAAACAACAAACCATTCATTTTCTTTCACTTTCTCCTCATGCAATTAAATATATGCAACAAAACTTAACAATTAATATTCTTACATCATTATCACAACAATAATTTCATCTTATTAGTTGGAATTTATGATAATCTTTATTAACTAATTAATTTTGCCAAAAAAATACTTATGGTTAGCTTAAATATGTTTTATTTTCACTTGAAAATTTTCAAAGTATCATGAAAAAAGACATAGAAAATCAAGGTTGTTATAGTTGGTATCAAAGCATGGTTGTGATTTAGTAGACTTTATAAGCATGAAAAGTATAATGAATTGTATATTTTGAGATAGAATAAACTAGACATGGAATATAAACACACACACACACTCTTGGTTACCACAAGTGTGGTAATTAAGGAAAGTGATACTGGATTGTCAAGAAATCGGTAATTAAAAAAATGAGTTATTACCTCGTGATTGTGGGATTGGTAGCAAATAATAAATATGAAACCATTGTTTGATAATACATTAAATGATAGTAAAGGATTCATGAACAAAATAAATTTGAAATATTAATAAAATTATAATGTAATAATAATGTTTGCTATCTTAATGAAATATGAATGGATGAGATGAAACCATATATGAATTAATATTAGAGTGAGTATATGATTGTTTAGGCATAATCAAGTGTTGATGTAAATGCAATTGATTTAAAATTATGACATAGCTTATGGATAAAAGTGGGATTGTTTTGTGATTAATGCCTTAATCAATAATTATGTCAAGTTTGTAGTGGGACCCTGTATATTATGCCTTTACCACAATTGACAACGTTTTATCTTAACATGCAAAGAAATACTAGCTTGATACATAACTTCATGAGAATCTACCCTAAAATTATCAATGAATTAAGGATCGTAAGCGTGGTTATCTTTGTAGACATATAGGAGTAAATGGTTAAAACATGAACATGAATGTAATACTTATTGTGGAATGTTATGGGTTAAAGGTAAAACACTAAGTTACTATCATCCAGATATTAAATAAATAAATAAATAATTTGACAAACTATATATAAGATTAGGCAAGGAGGTCACAAGGGTGCAATGTACATACATGTGATTGTAGAAATACATAGTTAATAAGGAAACTAGAAAAGAGATGAATTTAGGGAATGAAGGGGACTAATACGTATTGATAATGAGATAAAACATAATATATTTGACAGAAATAATCATTGTAAATTTCCTAGAACACAAAAGGAAATACACCTACGGAGCAATTTTGGTCACCGACTAATTTCTCTCTCTTCCACCATTGGATCATATCTAATTTTGATATGGGGTGCATTTAGATGTTGCCTTCATAGTAATAGTAATAGGAAGGAACATTGCTAAATGAACATTAGGGAACATGTTGATTGAAATAAAAGGCTAACTTTTTATTTTCCAAATTTCTTTTATTTCAATTTCTTCATGATTCCATCCTATTCAATATCCACACAACTAACAAGTTAGCCTTTTAACGTAGAAAATCATTCTTATTGCTATATAAACATGTTCATATCCACACAACCAAGATGTTTCTTCCTATCCACACCATAATCATTCTTCCCTTCATATAAAAAATACACAATTAATCTACAACAATATTTAATAATAAGAATATATTTTACCATTACATCTTCTATAAACCCTAACACCCATACAATTCTAATTTTATCAAAACATGTAATTAATCAAGTTTCTTAAATTTTGTCAAAACTATCAATATATTTAAAAAGCAATAAGTGACATGACCAAAAAATTTATGTCTTCTCTCAAGTGCAGGAGTGTCGAAGTAATAAATAATCTGACAAGACCAGGGTCAAACTACAAGGAGATTAATTGTATAAATTATAGATAACAATAATACAACAACAACAATAGTAGCAGCAGCAGTAAGGATTAAATAATGAAGAAGAAGAAGTTGATGAGAACTTTGAGATGGAAGATTAACGTAAGGATTAACTAATGATAACAACAAATATTAAGGTTAGAAGATTCATTGATAGTATGTCAAACAAGTATAATATAAACTCTTATTATTCAATTAGAAACCACACACAAAGAAGATTCTAATCATATTACAAATTATTAACATAATTACATTAGTTATCTTATTCGATTAATGTTAATGCTTGTAAATGTTGTCAGACATTTATGATTATAACTTATGTTAACAACAAATCAAATTCCTTTCATAGCTCAGGTATCGGTTATACCATACAGTATAGGCTATGAATGTGTCAAGCATTTGTTGTACCAAATGTGATTAGTACTTAAAAGTGCATTTTTATCATGGTTTTATATCATCATTTTGCACTTGA
>NW_011500302.1:65954-78241 GCF_000495115.2 Populus euphratica | reverse complement strand
ATAATTAATTGATGAGTGGGTGACCAACTCTTAACTTGATGACAATCATTATCTTTTTTTGTCTGTCCAAAATGTCATTGAGAACATTAGAATTGGAACCACTTAATATGAAAGTTATAGGAAATTATCTCAACTTTCCAGGAAAAACAATTAACGTCATTTGAACTCTTAGAACTCCAGATATGAGCCAAACACCGAATAGTATTTGGACTGCATAATAGATTCAGACTTTTTATTGTTACTATAATTTGAACTTGAAAATGGTATTATTAAAACCAAACCTCAACATGAAAGTTGTAAGTCTATGTCTTACCTTTCCATCCATATAAAGTAGACCTAAATCTAAGATCTACAACTCCAGATATAATCTAATTACCAAACAGTGTTCTGGTTTGGACTGCACCAGCATCTCTTTTCATCTCTTTGTCCTTTCAATTTCAGTTCTTAAACTCATCAATCAATCCTTTCATTTATGTGATAGACCTGCATTTAAAATGAATATTTACTATAAATTAAAGGTATTTTATATTATTAGAGATGTTATTATAAAACATGTTTTAGTTAAGGAATTATTAATACTTGAAGTACAAAATGATAATATAAAATATTGATAAAAATACATTTTTAAATACTAATCAATAAGTCATCTATCTTAGATTTTATTTCCAAACCCGACAGTTAGAATATAGAGCTTGGAGTCTTGCATAATATATCTCACAAACAAAATGATCCAACGGTTAAATGTCACTAGATTTGAATAAACCCAAGCTAACCTAAAAATTAATGAGCTACTATTTAACATGAACAATACCTTGTCGGAGCATGTGTTTCCAATATCCACCATTGATAATGAAGACAACATCTAGATGCATCATATATCCAAAAATAGACGTGATCCAATGGTGTAATAGAGATAAATCGGCCGGCGACCAAAACTAGCATATAGGTGTATTTCCTTTTGTTTCCTAAGAAATTCCGATGATGATTTCTGTCAAATGGATTGTTTACTTTCAAATCCCTCTAGTCAGGTAGTAAAGAAGTGTGAGAAGAACAACATATCCAAAACGCAGTACAATCCAATAGTGGATTCTAGATATATGGACACCAGAGCATTGTTACCTTCTTTGGATTGGCTCCTCCAAATTTTGCACTTCGTCATTTGAACTCCTAGAACTCCAGATATAAGCCAAACACCAAATAGTATTTTGACTGCATAATAGATTCAGACTTTTTTATTGTTACTATAATTTGAACTTGAAAATGGTATTATTAAAACCAGACCTCAACATGAAAGTTGTAAGTCTATGTCTTACCTTTCCATCCATATAAAGTAGACCTAAATCTAAGATCTACAACTCCAGATATAATCTAATTACCAAACAGTGTTCTGGTTTGGACTGCACCAGCATCTCTTTTCATCTCTTTGTCCTTTCAATTTCAGTTCTTAAACTCATCAATCAATCCTTTCATTTATGTGATAGACCTGCATTTAAAATGAATATTTACTATAAATTAAAGGTATTTTATATTATTAGAGATGTTATTATAAAACATGTTTTAGTTAAGGAATTATTAATACTTGAAGTACAAAATGATAATATAAAATATTGATAAAAATATATTTTTAAATACTAATCAATAAGTCATCTATCTTAGAGTTTATTTCCAAACCCGACAGTTAGAATATAGAGCTTGGAGTCTTGCATAATATATCTCACAAACAAAATGATCCAACGGTTAAATGTCACTAGATTTGAATAAACCCAAGCTAACCTAAAAATTAATGAGCTACTATTTAACATGAACAATACCTTGTCGGAGCATGTGTTTCCAATATCCACCATTGATAATGAAGACAACATCTAGATGCATCATATATCCAAAAATAGACGTGATCCAATGGTGTAATAGAGATAAATCGGTCGGCGACCAAAACTAGCATATAGGTGTATTTCCTTTTGTTTCCTAAGAAATTCCGATGATGATTTCTGTCAAATGGATTGTTTACTTTCAAATCCCTCTAGTCAGGTAGTAAAGAAGTGTGAGAAGAACAACATATCCAAAACGCAGTACAATCCAATAGTGGATTCTAGATATATGGACACCAGAGCATTGTTACCTTCTTTGGATTGGCTCCTCCAAATTTTGCACTTCTCTCTCTAGCCAAATTTTCTCTATTGTCTCTCACTTTTTTTAGCTAGAATGGTTAGCCTCCTTGCTGTTTTAAAGGCATATTTTCCATTAATTATAATTTTATCCCTTATTTATGCTTTTATGTATTTTATTTTATTTTTCACGTAAACTATCCAGTTTGTTTTTGCTTAAATCGTTAGTCTTTACCAAACTCCGATTGGGATGAGATCTTTAAATAAGGTAGGAAAATATATTAACAAACATAATTCAAAACTGCATCCCGATCCGATAATTGGATTGAGAGTTCTGCTTTCTAATGTAAAATTGGTCAGTTCATGAGTTTTCATCAACAATTTAATTTTTCTTGTTTAATTTTCACATAAAATCATATCAATTATCCTTCTAAACCTTTAATGTCATTTTATTATTTTGGAGTATATTCATTTTAAAATTTCTACCTTAATTTATTTATCGGGCTTATTACTGTTTCAAAGTAATGTCACTAATTTTTAGTCGGTGCTTGCACTTCAGTTCTGTCCTTTTCATTGCATTATCCTTTATTATAATTTATTCTTTATCATCTCATTTATTTTTTAGAAATATTTTATCATTTTTCTCATTATTTTATCCAACAAAACACGTTACTAGTTTATTTGTCCTTCATAAATTCTAAACTAAAATTTATTTTATAGAGGTCATCCCCTCTATTATATGTCATATTTATCTATTATTTTTTATCTTGGTTTTTATCACTCATCGAGATCATATCATTATCAATCTTTCATCTACATGAAAATTTACATATCCACATATTTAAATTATAAATTTTCAAATTTCATATAATCACAAAAAAAATTTCAAAAAACATTATATGAAAATAATCCTACTATCTATTTAATCAAATATAAATTAAAAGAAAATACCGTCCGGGTACAAATTTTACAAGAAGCTAACATGTACATCCACTTATAAAAATTCTACATCAAGGTAAAAATATTACACCTCAAATAAACATATTGCAACCTGCCCTCCCACCCTCATCATGGGTTATTTATTCTAACCTTATCACATTTTATAAAGTAAATCCTCCAATATTATGGAACTAACATTTCAAATATTCATTATAATACAAGCATAAATTAATAAAATGTTACAAACTAATGAAAATAAAATTGTCAAAGGGGTGCTATCGGGGTCCATGCTGATGAGGATTGGGGAGCGTGGCTCGTTGGATCAGCTGTACTTTCTTCTCCCCTTCTTTCTTCATGCGGTAGCAGTTAAGTCCAATGTTGCTTGAGGAGAGAGATCGTTGTAGAGAAAGGTTTGGTCTGTTTTCTTTGTTATTTTTTTTTTTTTTTTATAGTAAAGAGGGAGATAGTTTTATTTATTTATTTAGTTATTTATTTCTTACCTTTTATTTATTTATTCTTCTCTTCTCTTCTAGTTTTTTTTTTTTTTGCGGTCTCTTTTCTGGTCTATTTCTAGTTTTTTTTTATATATATATAGTATCTTTTTTGTTCTTTTCTGGTCTATTTCTAGTTTTTTTTTTATATAGTATAGTATCTTTTTTGTTGTGCTTCAGACCCCAATTTATGTGTTGAACACCCAAGAAAATAAAATCCAACAATTAATTAGAAAATATTTTTTTATTTGTGAATGAGATCCAAGAAATTCTAATTAGGTCAAATATCAATTTTTCCTTTCTTAAAAGGTGCAAGATCTCTTCCTTTTTCTCTTAAATTCAATGAGATATATGCATGATTGGAGATTCTCTAAACATCTTTATTATGAATATCCATATAGTTCAAGTCCACTATAATCTTTTTAATTTTATTTGAATTTCTACAATATGAAAGAAGATCCCTTTTTATCTTTTAATCTATTTTGAATTTAAATATAAGGATTATGAGTATAAAAGTCATCAAGGAAGGATTTAATATCGACTCTTTAGCCCTGAAAGATGCTGGAAAAATTACCAATAAAATCGAAAGAAAAGAAGATGCAGGCAATTTTTTTTTGATAAAGGGTGTTTTTGTAAATTGGTTAATGCTAATGGTGTGTTAGAAAAAGACCAAGGAGACAGGAGATGTCAGAGCCGTGCTTTAATTTCATGTTTGAATACCAAAACTCTCAACGCAAGAACTTTAATGTTGGACATATTATAATTTTAAAAAAATAAAACTTCTATCAAGAACTTTAATGTTGGACATATTATAATCTTAGATATTTAAGGTTTGGTTCTTTTCATATTTTTAAATAAACACGACCTGCTAGGTTTCATATCTTATAACTAAATTTTAATGTTGGATATTTAAGGTTGGATTCTTCTCATATTCTTAAATGAACATAATCGGTTATGTTTCAAATTTTATAATTAATTTTAGATTTTACTATTAAGTTCTTTTTATATAAATTATAATTATTCAATTTAAATTTAATGATTTAGATGTAACTAGTTTACAAGCCCACATTATTTTTTTAAATATAATAAAAAATATTTAGATTATAGAAAATTATTTGAATTTTTTTTGTTTTATAAAAATAAACATAGTAGATCAATCTTAAAACTTCTTGATTCAACTTATTGCGCAACTCAATTTTAAAATTAAATAAAATGGGATTTATTTTAATGTGACTTCATCAACTTAACCGGTCTAAAAGCATCCTAGTCAACCATTAAAAAAATCAAGGATAAAATTAAAAAAAATAAAACTCTAGACTCAACTTCTTATCTAATCCAAATTTAAAATTAAATAATATATGAAAGTTGTTCGAATATAACATAATTAACTTGATTAGTCCAAAAACAGTTTAATTGATAATTAAAAAAAAAATATGATAATGAAATAAAAAAATGATAAAAATAAATTAAAGAACCTCTAAACTTAATTTTTTATTTAGTATAAATTTAAAATTAAATTATATAAGTATTACTCTGAGTGATGCAATCAGTCAACCCAAATGTAAACCAAATAAATGTAAAAAAAAATTAAAAATAAAATATAAAAAATTAAATTAAATGAAATGGAAAGATAAACTGAAAAAAATAAGGAGTTAATTGAAAAAAAAAAATCAACATTAAAGCTCGATAATGTTTTACATAGAAGTAATAATAACAAAACCATCATGTGTTGTAAATAAATGTAAGATCATTACAACCAAATATTTAGTATTTTATGAAAGTACAAAATGATAAAATATACCCCCTTGGAGAGAGAGAAATTAAGGAAAAGAAAAGAAAAGAAACAAGAACATCATGACGTCTCAGCATCCCACGAATAGAAGCACATGGAGGATTTATGCCGCCGGTTCTTGTTCCGGACCTTTGTGGCAGCTTCATGTTCTTTGCGATCTGATCCTTCACAAATCACAAACCCTTTTCTCTGTCAATTTGGATCTCCAACCTCCACTTGCCTTTGTATATTGATACAATAAAATAAAATAAAGGGATGAAATTGTGATTTTGTTTTTAAATAACGCTGCTGGGATTTAATACTGTTTTCTTCACATAATTTAGGTCCCCACAGGCATGCTGCAGAGACTACTCCAGCAGAATCTTGCATCCACTGCAAGCAATCGCCTCCTTCCCAGAGGATGATGCGTGTCCGCCTGCACCGTTTGTTCTACTGGGCAAGCAAGATCTCTTCGCTCAATTCAAGAACCTAATGCGAGTAGAGTATGAGCATGTCAGTTTTAAAAACCACACCCAAGAATCGTTTGTTTTTTTATATTCCTCCCCCGGCAGATCGATGCACATTCACGAGCCAAGATCCATCACTGAAGTTTTTTTTTTTTCCTTATATATACACACACACATATAAAATTGACAAGATGACCCAATAAAGCATGTAAAATTTTAATATGTACAGGCTTCGAGGCTGTTTGACATGAAGTTTTTACTGTGTTTTAAAAAATATATTTGATTTTTTTTAGTGTTTTTGAATAATATAAATATATTTAGTTGAAGAGAGATAAAAAAAAAAAAATAAATTAGATTTTATGATAGTTTTGAAATATATTTAGTTGAAGAGAGATAAAAAATAAATAAATTAGATTTTATGATAGTTTTAAAATAAATTTATATATTTTTAAAGTAAAAAAATACAAGGAAATAAATTCTTTTTCTCCAATTAATAATCAAACATATTCTATTATTTAATTTTATGGATTCAAAGTTTAGTATCAATACAAACAAAATGTATTAAACTCTATGCAAATATAAAAAAAAATCATAAAATAAATCGGCTTAGGAAAAAAAAATCGATCCATGAATTGACAAGGAATAAAAGAAAGTTAACATGCGATATATAAATAAATAAAACACTATTGTTTATCATGGTGATATGTATTTATTTATAAATACATTAAAATAAAATTATTTTTTATTTTTAATGTCATATATCAAAACAATAAAAAAAAAATCTCAAATATTTTTAAAAGATCACCGGAAAACAAACTCCGCCCCAGTAACTCGTTCACTCAGGAAAATCTAAGCATCAAGAAATGGAGAAGGCAGGGAGAGAACATACACGTCCACAGGTGAATGGATATCTTAGTCAAACAACAGGGTTTCATCAGCAGCAGAAATTTAAAAAAAAAAAAAAGAAGGGCGAGCAAGAAAGCACCCCAAATACAGGACCCCTCCAGAAGGGTTCAATCAAACACCTTTGCAGTTTGCACTTTAGCTGAAAAAAGGGGCAAACCCAGAAAGATGGCGATAAACATTAACGAAGAAACTGAAAGAGCACCCCAGAGAAGCCATGCCATTACCAAACCAACAAGTAATTAGTCACTAAACAGACCCACTAATCTAAAACTCAAGTGACCAAATATATTGGCATTGCAGAAGTAGAAATACTCCGTTGCTGCTGCTGCCGCTGCTCCATGGTAAGCTCCCTCAGACTCAAATACGGTATCTCCATATCACCCTTTCTTGCCGGAGTCAAGGATCCAGCTAGAGGCCCTGATGATGGTCTGCTAGTGGACCTGTAAGGAGTGCTTGATCCACTTAAACTATCAGTTAAATAAACAGGCCCTGAGATGGAAGCTCCGAAAGCTCTAGCCCTTGCTATATGAACATCTCCGTGACCAAGATAATCATCCTTGTGATTACTGTGGATCCACTTCCACTTAAAGAATAGCAAAGCTTTTCTCCACCATTTCTTCTTCTTGTTGTTGGGTTTGTGGATCGTTCTATTAGCAGACTCCTCTTTTGAAATGGGTTTCTGGAGCTTGAAGTGTAAGGAATCAACGGAAGACCTTGTTGTCGTCGTCTCTCTCTTGTGGTTTCTTGCTTCCTCCAGGAACTGATTTTCATGGAAATCGAGACAAACGGGGCCAGTTGAAAACATCAAACAAATAAATGGACACATAAGAGTAAATGAAGAGTATCATATAAAGGACTGATGAACTAAACAAACCTGAAAGTAATCAATCTGCGGGTCAAAGCCATAGTCGCTGAAGTGTTGAGGTTCGGGAATGGGAAAAATTGGGGACTTGTTAGACATTTTCGCTTTGTGGTAGCTCCAAAGTGAAGGGCCTTTAATTTTGGATTTGCTTTATGGTGGAGGAGGGGCCAATTAATGGCATCAGCAGCAAGACTCTGGTCGTGACTTGTGAGGGAGGGAAAACAAGAGGAAAGAGATGGTTCTTTTGGGCTTTGGGGCTCAGGGGAGGTAGTGACCGTTGAGGAAAAGCAAGCCCTAGTAAATGCTCCCTCTGATCAGTTAAAGATATAGATTTTTAAAATATGTTTTATTTAAAAATATATTAAAATAATATTTTTTTAATTCTTGAAAAGTTATTTTTTACATTATTATACCAAAATTATCGAAAAATATTAAAAATATATTAATTTAAAATAAAAAATAAATAAAAATAAAAATAAAAAACAACTCACAAATTATATACTTCCAATGGTACGGTCTCTTAAATAATTAACACAATTTATTGTTATCCCAGTCACGCTCTTGTGTGACAGAAAGAAAGGGATGAGGGGAACTTGTTTGAAGCGAGCAACTCTAGGCAGTGGGAAACTCCATTTTCATTTGCCATCAAGATTGCGTCATTTTGAGGGCTCATCGGTTCCAAACAGGATAAATCGGGAAATTAACATTTAAAATTAAAATAATCTGTGAATTAATATAACAAACTTTTTTAGCAAACTAATACATTTTTATCTTTATCACGTTTTAAGAATACAATATTTATTAAGTATTATTATTCCTAAGATCATTATTTACTAAAATTATTGAGAAATTCTTAATAATTTAAAGATGGATTTCAATAAGAATCTTAAAAAAAAGATCATCTAGACATTAGTTGTTTTTTTATTTTTTAATAATATAATCTAGATTTAAATAACGGATAATCCTGAATACTCAAGCATGAACTTATCATAATTAAATAAATAATAATAATATTTAAATTAAATAAATAATAATAATAATAATATTTACTAAATATCACATTTATAAATAGCTATTTCATCAAAATTTTCAGTAAAATCTTCTCAACCTTATAAACAACGACGAGTCCACATGGGTTTTTTATACACCTCGAGACCCTCAAAAACAAATGTACGAGTAAAGTGATCTTACGTTTATAAATAATACTAATATAAAATATCATAAAATATTCGAATTATTATGATAGTGTGCGGGTGCCCCACGTCATTAAATGCTTTAGGATTACGTTAATATCTTAAAAATATAATTACAAATAACCTTCTAATCGTGTTTTCAGCTGTTGCTTTCCTTTACAGAATTACACTTTACCCTCTTCTTCCCATCAGAAATTCAACAAATCTTGCACTGAACCTCGGCCTCGAGGGTATATTGGTAATTGGGCACTGTGATTAAGATTAACTAATGCGACTCAAGTGCCATCTTTTATGCGTGTAATCAACTGACAATTTGACCAACTGTGGCTCTATAAACCAGGATCTGGCTAGGGTTTATATATATATATATATATATATAGAGAGAGAGAGAGAGAGCACTGTTTATTTATGCTCTTGGTAGGCGACAAAACGTGATAACCAAATGCATGTTCCTGCTATAGATAGCATAAAAAATGCCACGTCGTAATAGGTAAGGAAAAATAAGAAAATGTTGTAAGAAACCAATTAAACAAATTATCTAGAAAAGCAAATCCTTCACCACGGGTTCCTCTATTAAATAGTATTAACTAACTTGCTTGCCCGCACTCATTTTTTTTAAAGCATGCAAAAATCATGTTTAATTGCATTTAAAAAAAAATAATAAATCAACATCTTAGAAAAAAAACCGAAAAAAATAGTAACAAACAATCCTCAATAATCAAAATAATAAAAAATAAAATAAAAAATATCAAGATAAAAAATAAAATTAAAAAAATAAAATATATCAAGACATCCGAGTTGTGAAATTAAGAAAAACAAAAATTATAAATCCAACAATAAAATTCAAAACAAATTGAACTTTGATAAAAAAAATAAAATAAAAATTAAAAAATCAAAACATTGAGGGGTAAAACCTTAAGTATCATCAAATATTGAATTGATGGAAAAGACTGAAAATTCCTAAGGCTTTTATTTCATTAAAAAAAACCCAAAAAAATTAGAAATCAAGAGAATGAGAACTCAATTTGAAAAAAATAAAAAAATTAAAATCAAAATACAATGTAAAGTTATACTCAACTCAACGAGTTGACTCATAACTTAAAGGACTCAGGGCTTAGACCGAGTTAATTTTCAAAAGAAATTTAAACAAAGTACGAAGATATTTAATATTTATATTTAATTCAAAATTAAAAATCCTCGTAAAACATAAATGAGGCAAAGCCTAAAAAAGAAAAAAGATAGAGGGGCACATTTTTTTTTTCCAAAATGAATGGAAAATCCCATAGCAAGTGGGAAAAAACTAAGAAAAAATTTAAAGGTGAAACTAAAAGAAAATAAACTATAAAAAAATCAAGCAAATTTAGGTGAACTTTCTAAATTCAGGTAAATCCCTTAAAGCCACATACCATTAAATTTAACACCTAGCCTCAATTAAGAAACTCAATATAAAAATAATTAATATTGAAGGGTGAGATAAATCAATTTAATTAAAAACTATTTTCAAAAGAGTAAGATCTAGTAAAGAAAAAAAATATTAGATGTTGAAACAAAAAAAAATAAAAAAATCAAGTAAACTCGAACAAACCTCCTAACTTCAGATTAATATCTCAAACTTGTAACTTGTTAAGCTCTAGACCTCTACTCAATTAAAAAGGTCAGTACCTGACAAATTTAATAATGAAGAATAAAATATAAAATAAAATCAAACTAAGAAGTTTAAAAAATCAACATGGAAAAAACCCCAAGGAGAATGAAATCGAAAAACAAACTGATTCTATAAACCATTTAAAAATAATAAATAGAAATTAAAAGAATGGAAAATAAATTAATATATGAAAATATCTATGGGGGATGAAATTGAAAAAAAATCTAATTTTATAAATTATTTTAAATTAAAAAAATTTAATCAAAAAACCATGGAAGAAATCTGGAGAGAGAAAAAACAAACTAAAAGGTTGCACTGGATTTTATAAGGACCAAATTTCAAAGATAAAAAGATCCATTGGAGATGAAATTGAAATTTTTATTTATTTTTTATGAATTATTTCAAATAAAACAAATATTAATCAAAGACTAGGGACTAAATCTGAAGATAAAACTAATTAAAGGGTTGTGTTGAATTTCTTTATGGACAACATGATTTCCTAAGATGAGACAGAAAAGGAGAAAAAAAGAGATGGTCATTGACGACAAACTAGAGGCGAAGAAGAAACACATGTCAATTGGTTAGGTAGGCACTACTGAGAGGATTTCGTCGCTACCTTTGAAGTCACCATTTGACCACATATCTTGGCTGCATGTGTTGCCATAAATTTTCTAAAGCCCCATGTGCCTTCAATTTAATAATTTAAATAATATTATATAACCGGTAAAAGACACAACAACCCCTCTCTCAATTAAATAATTACCTAAGAAACCAAAAAGGAAATACATAAATGCCTCTGCATACCTATTTCTTATTTTGTCTTTCAAGGATAAGTTTGTGAATTCACTGTATAATTAAATCCAAAATGTAAAAAATACCCCCGGACGATAGATATATGTCATTTTTCTAAAAGGGTAAAAAAGTCATTACATGACCATAAAAATTTATATAAAACCAATCCACCCCTAATGAATTCAATAATGCCAATTGAATCCCCATGCAAAATATGAAAACACCTTCAAAAGCAACATCTTTTAGTTTTATAAATAACACGATTAAAAAATTGATGTCTTCTCCCAATTGTAGGAGCGTTGAAGTAATAAATAGCCCGGCAATACCGGAGTCGAACCACAGGAAGGTTAACTATATAAATTATAAATAACAACAACAAAAACAATAATAAAAAGAATTTAAAGAGGACTTTGAGATATAAGATTAATGTGAGGATTAAACAATGATAAAAAAAATATATCAAGGTTAGAGGATTCATTAATGGTATTTCAAACAAATATAGTATAAACTCTTTTTATTACTAAACTAGAAATCACACACAAAGAAGATTTCAATTGAATTATAAATTGTTTACATGATTATATTAATTATCTTATTCGAATAATGCTAATACTTATAAATATTATCAGGTACTCATGACTATAACTTATGTTAACAACAAATCAAGTTTCTTTCATAGCACAGGTGTAGGTTATACCATACAGTTTGGCTATGAAAGTGTCAAGTATTTATTGTACCAAGTGTTATACAACATAAATCTCGATTAACCATTTAACAAATAAAGTATTAAAAGTGAACAAGATAAAAGATATAAAACATGTTAATATCAAACTTTAAAGTCCATGTTAAGCTTATACTATATTTATTATTACACTATTAGTATAACATTTTCATCTTGACATAATAAACTTAGTTGAACATAATAAATAAAAGAAACATAAATAAATAACATAAGAACATAAGTATAGTAAAGAAAATAAAATGCATAAACATGAGATTAAGAAAAATATAACATTAAATAAAACTTAAATATTACAAAAATATAAAGAAAGAGAACAAGAATATGATTTTAATTTGGAAACCAAGATATCTAAATGCATGGCAGGTACTGACACG